>NW_009929171.1:35126-57012 GCF_000696875.1 Nestor notabilis
CCCCCCCTTCCTTCAGTGCCAGTCAAAGAATTCGTTTCTTCTTCCTTTCAGCATCCTCTCAACAAGAGACATCCTCTGGCAACGGAGAAAATCCCAAGAGAAAGAAAAATAAAATGCCCCAAAATGGGCTCAGCAAAACATGAAGCGGAATCTCACAGGTATGAGGGAGAGGGAGGAAAAGGAGGAAAAAAAAAAAAAAAAGAAAATAAAAAAAAGAAAAAGAAAAAAGAACTCAGCGTCCCCTGAGCACTCCACTTGGATTATTTTTCCTCCTGCTCTTTTGCCATCCGGTTCTGCAGATGTTGCATGGCTCCTGCTACCCACCTTCAGAGGAGGAGGAGGAGAAAGTGTGTGTGTGTGTGTGTGTGCGCGCGTGTGTGTGAGGGGAGAGGCGTGCGTTATCTAGCAATGTAATTTTATTCTGGATTTTACCTACTTGCTCCCCCTTCCCTCTTTATTTTCCGAGGGGGAAGGGGAAGCAATCCAACCCCACCGTGCAGTTCTTTTATTATGGGGAATTCTCAGCCTCGTCACTTGGAAGGTTTGGGGCTTTTTCTAAAAGGGTTAAAGAAAAGGAAAAACAAATGCAACCCAGAAAAGAAATAAATAGATCTATGCATGTGTAGAAAATGAATAAATCCCTGTCTGCAGAAGGAGCTGCTCTCCGAGGGAGGACTGGATGTCTCCCTAGTGCTGTTGCCGCAGCTCCTGTGGAGTTTTGCTGCTCATTGCAAAGTCACAAGAGGAAGGGAGGAGAGAGGAGGGAGTTTATGGATGGGGAGGGGGACACTCCGGCAAATTGGGATCCTGACGTCATGGCTGACAACATTAACCCCTGCTGCCTTGCAGAGGGGATTTTTTCCTTTCTTTTCTTCCCAGGGAGGTGAGAGCAGGGGAAAAGATGGGAAAGGTGATGGCATTTGGGCAAGTGGGGGGACGTGCCTCTAAAACTACAAGCACTGATGGGTGCTGTGGTTGCCTGAAATAGTGTGATCAGCAAAGGCTGAACTTCTTCCTTCAGCCACAGAGATAAAAGAGGTGATTTACTGAGACTCTTTGCGTGCCAGGGGGCAGAGTGGCCTCCTCCTGGGGTACTGGGAAAGATCCAAAGCCCCAGATGGGGTTGGAAACTTCCCTTAGCCAGGGATGCTCTGCTTTCCCTGGAAGCTGCTGTTGTGGGTACAATAGAGTTTGTGGGAAAAGGAAGCCTGAACTTCCAGAAATGCTGCTGAGGATCAGCTCCTGGTGCTGTGGCTTTGCCTGCTGACATGGTAACAGATACTGAAATCTTCACAGTCACAGTCTCCTGTGCATCAGCTTCTGATCTTTATCTTAAAGAAAGTAATATAATTAAGGACCTTGACATCAGGTATGCAGCAATGTATTTCCATGGAGGATTTTTTTCTAGGAAAAAGAAGAGATCCAGCAGCATTTTGAATGCAGAGCAGAAGCTGTGGCTCAAGGAGGAAATATCTGAGCTCTCACACCAGGACCATCCAGCATGCCACCTCCTCTGTACCTGCCTGGAGGCTCAGGGCAGACCCTCCATGCAGGTAAGTCTCCGCTCCCCTGGTGCTGGCTGACACCTGTGTGTGAATGGTTTCCAAACCCTTCTTGGCCAATAGGGAAGAGCCAATATGTCACTGCAGCTGGGCAGGACAAGGTCCAAAATGCCTCTAAAGAGGCGCAGGGCAATGCACTGTGGCCATTGGGCAGCAGTCTCATCCTGCCATTCCCTGCAGGAGGATCAGTGCCAGCCCTGGCTCTGGGGCTCATAATGCTCCCTTCCCCTATGCTTGAGTACTCTGCCTCTCCTTCTCCCAAAAAAGAGGGTGGAGAGTGACCACTTTGGAGAGCTTCCCTGTTACAGGCCAGACGGAGCCATTGCAATGCACAGATATTAGAACAAGGAAAAGCTGGGTTGTGTGATGCACTATACTGGTGTCACAACTCAGGCCATCTCCTCTGTGGCTCCTGTCCCAGCAGGGAGGTCCTGGGGTCCCAGCATGTGAGCCCTGTGGGGACAAGGAGGGCTCCAGGAAGGTTTTGCATCTATAATAAGGCTGTGCTAGGACACATCTTCTCACCTGCTGATGAGGCTGGTGGGAAAGGATCTCTGCTTGGTTTAGAGTCTGGGCCACTCCTGCTCGCCCAGACCTCTGTGAGCTAAGCTCAGAGCAGTGACCTCCTGCTGTGTTTTCTCTCAGGCCAAGCAGATAAGTGGCACTTGTCACATGCCAGCAAATACGTCTGTGGGTGCTGGGATGCAGCTTGCTACCCACAGGCTTTGACTGCAGACCACTCATTGGGGTTTCCCAGGCTGCAGTTAGATGTAGAGACTCAGCCATGACATCCAGCTATGTCTGGTGGTCTTTAGCTGCATCGTAGCCCAAAGCAACCACTGCCTGTCTGCCTAGGCTCTTAGCACTGGGCTGAGTGCTGTGCCAAGGGTGCATGCCCTCAGGATATGCCCTAGCTTTGACATGCCACGAGTAATACCTGCTTTGCCAACTCCCCCAGAAGCTTGTGGCTCCCTGATTCCTGTGGGTGAGGGGTTCTTCTTTGCTAAACAGCTGTGGGAAGACGGGCCAAAGAAATAAGGTTTCCCTATGTGCCTGTTGAAGAAGAGGAACCAACCCAGCAGATATGGGTTGTGCTTGGTCTGGCTCAACCCCAGCCATTTCCACAGGGCAGTTTATCTCCTGTGTGGTCACTTGTGCCTCACCTGGTGTGCCTGGCTCTGCAGCACAGGGCACAGCCAGCCGTGGCACAGATATGCCAGGGTCCTGCAAGATCTCCCCATGTTTGTGGGTACCACTGGGAGCCCTGAGCCTGGAATGAGCTGCCTCAGTGCCTCTCAGGTGCCAGTGGCTGTACAGGGACAGTATTTACCTTGTCTGCTGCTGCCAGCACACGGGTCTCCTGCACTAGAGTGTTTCTGAAACACTTATTCTGAATGAAGCTGCTGGGTACCAGAGAGAAGCTCTTGGGGAGGCGAGAAACTTTTGCTTCTGAGATGGCTCTGGGCACCAGAGGCCCCATTTAGCCCCTCCTGGGCCCGTCTACTCCTCCCTTTCTCTCCTCTTAGCACTGCTCACTCCCAACAGCTATGATTGCATGTTACTGGCTAAAAGGTAAGTGGAAAGCAAATGTCAGAGGCATACATGAAGAGGAAAAATTATGCTCACAAATGGTGACATTTGTGCTTGCAACTTCACCCAGTCAGGAGCAGAAACCATGTCACATGAATTATCTGACCACTCAGCCACAACGGGGAATTTTGGAAAGCCAGTTGCTTAACAGTGAATGCATTCAAAGCAGCTGTGGTGTGCTCTTGAATAATCTACCTGAAGCCATGTTCATGAATAAAGCACTGCTTTGGAATTAGTCACCCATCTCTTCTGAGTCTCATTAGGACTGATGCGCATTGACATGTGATAATGCTTGCTGAGGTGTTTGTTTCTTGCCCTCTGGAAGGTGGGCATCCTTGAGCCCCTCCAGGAACCCTGAGTGCTGGGTCTTCCTCCCCTCTGGGGCTGTCTGCTCTCCAGTAGGAGCCCAGCAATTGCTTTTTCTGAAGTTCATGTACTGAGTCTAAAAAGAGCTCGAAGAAACTGCTGGAGATGATGTGCTGTGGCTGTAATCACCCTGAAGAGGCCATGGAGGATTGTGTTCATGGCCATTTGCTGTTCTCCACTATTAAATCATTTGTTTTCACTCCTCTCTTACTTGTTGCTGTGCTGCAAACTCCACACCCTGACCTCCCTTCTTATCCCATGGCCTCCACTGACTCCAAGTTGGAGTCATTGGGACAGTGTTGTGCCAAAAGCCTCATGGCTTATGATCTATAGCCACCAGAGACAGTGCAATTTATCTTTTTTCTTTACCTTTCCCCTCTTTTCTTTTCCTTTCTTATTTTCTCCATGGTGTCTGTCAGTTGAGCACTTGCTGGGTCTTCATCTGTGTGCTACCTCCATCTTTGGGTTCATGGCATGGGAGAGCAGAATCAGTGCTGTCCTGAGGGCTTTGCATGAGTAAAGCAGTGAGGCAGTGAATCAGGTTGTCTCTGCCTTTTAAGAAAAACAGGGAAGAGGGAGGCTGAGCTTTGCCAGCACCAAAGGATGGTTTAGACCTCCTCTCCAAGCATGCAGATGCACTCAGCAAATAGATTTCAGTAGAAGGTATCTAATGTTAGGAAATACCATAATTAGAACTAGTGCTAGGGACCATCCAAAGCACAGGTCCACCAGTATCACTTAGCTGTGTCACCTCCTGCCCCAGGAGTTATCATGCATTCCTCTCGCTGAAGGAGGGAATGAGGAGCTGTTTTCCTTTCCATCACGATTTTCACGTAAGTGCTGCTTTTCCCCAGGGCTTACCATCAAGGTGGAAAATCTTTCTGGTCACCTCTCCCTGATGGCAGTATGACTGGCTCTTCCGCCAAGCCAACAACTCACAGCAGAGTTTTTTCTTCTAAAGCAGAAAAAGGATGAGAGAAGAGAAGGGAAGGGAAAGCAAAACAAACCAGGCACTAAAGTTTAATAAAAGCCCAGCAGGAAGGGAGAAAATATTCAGTCTTGGAGCCAGCATTCCTGTGTGGAAGGTGGAAAACACCCTGAAAGTAGATAAGTGTAACTTCATGAGGTGGAAGGAGAGGTGGAATAGAAGCTTTCCCACCTGGTGTAGCACACAGCTGCTATCGCCTGTTGCAACTGCATCCAGGACTGAACTCAGCAAACCAGAGAGCCTTCGTAATTCCAGCTCTGGGTTCCAGCAGGAAAGGTTTTCCCTCAAGCTATCCTGTGGGGCAAATCCTCCATCAGCAATTAAAGGGCCACCTAAGCACCTTTGGGTGTTGGCAGGAGAAGACCACAAGTTGCCACTCCCAGGTACTGATGGGCTGACAGCCACCTTGGACAGCAGCTCCTTGGACAGCGGGTACTGTCATTTCAGCAGCTCCATGTCCTCTAACTCACAAATCACTCCTAATGTATTAGACTGGGAGCCCCCCCTGCTTTGGCACACCATATGCTAAATGTTATATATGTTCCTGAGGAAGCATCCCGAAGACATAGTGGGTATACGGGGCTGCCCATCTTTGCTGAGTTAAAGATCCTTCATCACTTTCCAAGATAGTGCAGGCTTCTCCAGAGGAAGTGGAAAAGTTGGCCGTTCTTAGGAACCATGAATGGGTGATCTGGTGAGCAGAGCTTTGCATGCAGTCAGGTACCTCCTCTGTGCCCAAATCCCTTTAACTAGAGGGTGGAGAGTGTGGAGGGAATGGAGGAAGGATTGTCCTTGGAGATGGGTTCATGCACCAGTTCCCATTCTAGCCTGTCTTTTAGCTTATGAGGCTGCAGACACAGTCTAGTTTGGGCTTTCCTTCGCTTGAAAAATGGTATGGCTACATGAAGGTCCTTCGACTATGAGACTGTGGTAGCTGTGGTTGTTGAGAAGGTTTAAGTCCCATGTCTCCAATGCAAGAGCAGCTCCCCATGCCACAGCCTTCTTCTACCATGCACAGACAAGCTGCTGAGCCTGTGGCAGAGGGACAATCTCCTCCAGCCATACCTGAAGGCTGGTGATGGGTAAGACAGGTGAGTTGGGTCTGCAGGGCAGCCTTAGGGCTGAAATGCAACCACAGCGGAGCTGTGGTACCCCGGGAGGTGTGAATTTATTCCTGCCTACATATGAGGGATGCAGAGCCTTAGTCATCCTTGCATCCATCCATGCATCCCCTGGCCACTGACTGACATGGAGATGGGGGCCAGCTCCTCTGTGGTGTCATCCTGCCCAGCCCTGCTTACAGAAACGGTGTGTCATTGACTTACCAGCTTGCGCATTTCACCTCAGGGCTGTAAACACAAACTCTTGAGCTGTGGCAAAGGCCTGCTCAGGTTTGAGCTTAGCACATGAAAACCCCCACGTTTATTTGCTGTTCACATGCCCACAGTGGTGGTTAGGAGCAGCAGCGATGCCCTTTGGGACTGGAATTTATGATTGTATTATGATTGGCAATGTGAAAGGCACAAGGGAAGGAAAAGGCCCTTCTGCCCCTCCAGAGAGTTCTGAAATGCCAAAAAATGCCTCCCTGTTCATTATTGTTACCAATGGAGATCTGCTCTGACACAGAGCGTGTCGGCTGAGCCCATGTCTCTCATGAGGCATCCCCTTTTCAAAGGGTATAACAACTTTTGCTCCTAGGGATGCTCCTTCCCTTTATGCCAGCAGAGAAGTCCCCTTCTGAGGCAAAGCTCCTTGTTTGCTCAGCTCCAAGGATATTGAACAAAAAGTGCTGGAAGCAGCAGTGAAATGGATTGCAAGGTTCTAGGTCAAAAATTCCACCCCATGGAGGTGTGGATGGTTTCAGCTCCTCTTTCTCCCTCTGTCCCTGCAACTTTCCTGCTTTGAGGAGGGTAAGGGCTCAACTCTATCACCCAGTTGCTCTTCCCTGCTGGCCATGGGGACGATGTGTTCCCAGAGCAGGTACCACCTGGAGATGTGTCCTCTCAAGCACTGCAGCACCCACCACCTGCTCTGAGGGGCCACAGCCAGTGTGGTAGAACAGATTGTTTCTGCACACCATGGGACACCTGCGCTCCATTGCCCCATCAGCTTCACATCTCCTGTGTCCCAGGCACATAGGACAGAACGAGTCCTTGTCTGTATTATATCCCATGGCAAAGCTTACGGTGTCCTCCACGTCTCCTCCTCAGCGGCTGGAGACAGCTGGGGTTCTCTCCCATGACCTTCCTGCTCAGCAGGGTTGGTTGGGTCACCAGTTTGGGGTTTGCCATGCCTGGGTCCTGGGAAAGGCTCTGATTTTGTTCTGAGCTACAGACACCATTTGTGATCATTTGTGTGGGGACTGAAAAACTGAGTGTAAAAACTCCCTTGGCATCAGATGGCACCAATCCCAAAGTCCGTTCCCTCCAAAGGGATTTACACCACAGTTGCCCCTCTTGAGGGAAGGCACTTTGGTTCCTGTGTCTGTGTCTGTAGAGCATTTAGTACAGTTCAGCCCTGTAGGCAGAGCCATGGACGCTCCAACAGCGGGAAGTCTTACACTGCTGCACTGTCAACCTACAGCTTCCCAGTGTCACACCATGCCAGGAAGCCACTCTGCTCAGTTCCTGAGCAGACCAGGACCCCCTAATGATGTGCTGGATAAAGAGGTCCCGAGTGGTAGTGCTAGTGCCCCATTCCTAGTTGTCTCTGGGATGTCTCTGGTTTTCCAGATTTGGTCTCTCTTAGTTTTAATTGGACACCTAGGTCAATGAGAAGCCTTGTTTCTGTGATGGAGACAGCATACTGAGTCCGGTTTTTAGTGTGGAAATACACAAGGACACATCGGAAATGTGCTTTCTGGAGGCATATGCTACTTTGGGAAAGGCAAATGCCTCCTTTAGGTCTCTTCCTGCCTGGGACAGGGTATTTGCAATAAGTTCTCATTGGGAACAGGATGTGTGCTCCTTAACGCAGGGTTTTATGTGAGATAATTCGTGTGTGCTTTCCCATGGTGTTTAACCACTGCAGTGGCTGACAGCTCTAAAACAGGTGACTGAGAGCTGAGTGACTTTTATGACCTGAAAAAGGTGATAATTGTGCTGAAATTTGCTCTCAGGAGTGTTATATGGCTGTCATGAAATGCAATTTGTACATTATAGGATGGAAGACAGTGAGATGTGTGTCTTGCTCCTGAAATAGGTCTGACAGTCCATCAGGCTGCTGACAACAAGCAAGCGCAGGTCATGCCTCAACTTCTGAAGTCATTTTAGTGTTCATTCTTTAGATGTGAAAATAAAACTTCTGTGTAAATGTGCAGAGTACCAAATGAAAGCCTGCAGACTGCTAGTGCTGTGCAAACTGAAGGCAGGGCACTTGTTAAACAAATCCCCTTGGGAAACAGCAATCATACCAGTGTTCCCTACTGTTCCCAAGTGTCCGGCTTCCAGCCTGTGGGGCTGTGCCTGGAGGGAGCTGCTGCCTACAACCAAAGCTCAGTGTGTTTGTGGGCATTTCCCAGGTGCAGAACTGGGAAGGTAAAGGGGGGAACTGTGTGTTAACCGTGCTTCTGCCTCAGAAGAGAAACCAACTGAGATGAGCTCTGTGTTCCCTCTTACACTGGTAAGAAACTGCCTTCAGCACTGCAGAAAACACAGCGCTGGTCCCACAGGTTGGCTGAAGTCTTGTTGCCCATCCCTTGTGACTGCAGTGTGGGAGGTAGATGTCAAGAGTGAGCAAGCTGCATAGGAGGGACAAGGAAACCATGGCTGGTCCCAGCAGGAGTTACAGGTTTCTCCTCTCTGCCCTTACCACCCCACTCTGTCCCAGCTTTCCTGCTCCAGGCGGAGGGGTACCACAGCAAAGCCAGCAGGGACTGCTTGGGGACCCCTCAGCCCTGCCAGTCCCCATGTCTACGAGGTCCCTCTTTGGAGGAAAATCCCCTGTATATACAGTTTATTTTAGAGCTTAGGAGTGAAATCTATGTGATGCTGTGTTGCCTGGCAACAGGCCGGGAGTGATGTAGCACAGGGCAAGTCTTCTCCAGGGCTGAGCTGGAGAGGATCATCTCCATCCACAGCGTCTCTGTGTGTGTGCACTTAGCAGAGGGAAGGGGAGCGTGATCCAGCAGAGAGGGACATTTCTTGGAGCAAAGGCACAGGCACAAAAACGTGAGAATAACCAAGAGAGAGATGAAAGAGTGGGGTATGAAGAGAGAAGTCAGAGAGGGAGAGAGGAAAGGGAAGCCCAGAGAAGACATCTGGGCACTCACTGAGCTGCAAGGGCTCATGGGTCTCACCTCCCAGGGACAGATGCTCTCTTTCTTCAGATATGTCCAAGCTTTTACCCAAATTAATGCAGGAAAATGCAGTTTCCTCCTAAGCACCAGCAGCGTTTCTTCACCTGTGAAGGATTCACATAGTCCTGCTGCCCTCCCAACCCCTGGACACCTCAGACAAGCTTTGAAACTAACTACACTGATTTGGGCTAAGGGAATTTTTCTGAGAAAGGAGCATCCACAGAAGGCTACAGAGAGAATAACACTACTTGGAAGGATAACACTCCCAGTTCAACTGTCCCAAGGGGACCACATTCAGGCTAAGGAGTCAGGCATGGTCAATACAGACCATGAGTCTAATGTTCATTTCCTTTACCTTTAACTGCTCCTGCACAGAACACATTGTCAAAAGGACCTCAGCCATCTCTTTGGCCATCCTCTGCCTTTCCCTTTTGCTTTTATAGAGTAACCGCACTATCTTGCAGTGTCCTCAGGAGGAGGCATTCATCCATGCTGCCTCTGGGACACATAAAACAAGGTATCTTGTTCACGCTTGCACAGTGAGGGAGTGGTAGGGTTGCAATAGACTGTGGTTTCCCCGTGCTCAGCTCTAGTCTTAATAATTAAGGTAAACCTTTTAGCTCAGTTCTTTCCATCTTGATGCTTTTCCACCCAGCCTGACCGAAGACAGTGTTGTAACAGGACTTCAACCTGGCAGGAAACCTCAAATCCAACAACTGATGTATCCCAATCTGGAAAGATAAGAAAAATACTTTTCCTAAGTACAGCTGCTCCTGAGATATTAGGATAAAGTTTTGTTTAACTGTACCTTTCATGGCATTTCTAGTATGAGGCGATACTAAATTTAAACTGATAAGGACTGCAACACTAATCAGAACGAAGTCTATCACTATCTTCTATCATGAGTATTGAAGGGAAAAAAATCATCCTTTGCAGAACATGTCTGTTTTGTACTGTGTTTTCTGAGAAAATCAATCTATTGCTTTGTCTTTAAAAATTAAGGTTCAGCACAGCACCTAAGGGCACAAGCAGAGGCAGTGTTCCTTGAGGCTGGTGCTTGTAGGGTGAAGCAGCTGCGAGACCTGGACTTGCCCTTGTTGCAGTGAGTTTGCCTGTGTCAGCTATGCTGATAACCATGTCTGTCCTTGCCATAGCCTGAGCTTTGTAAAGAAAAGAATATGGGGATTTTTAAGAGCAATAGCCAACAATCTTGATAAAGAGGAGGGTTACAGCATGTTCCCTGTGCAGGGTAGAGAGGAGCTCTGAAGCCTTCCTCATCTGTCCTTGTGCTGGGCTGCCCTCTCACTCCACCACCTTTTTCTCCAGCAAAAGACTCTTTTCTCAGAAAGAGCTATCTATAATTGAAGCAATATCTGAAACATCTGATTTTCCACCAGCCAACACCTCCTGCTGCAGCCAGCACCAGCCTAAAGTGACTGCAAAGGCATAACACTTTAGTAGCACGTTACATTTGCTTTATGCTAGTGCCAGCTGTTGCAGAAGGTAGTAGAAAGTGACTTGAAGCTAACACAAGAGCTTCTGGAAAGTTATTGACATAAGTTTAGGCTATATCTCATGTCTACTGTGAACTGAGGCAAGGATATAGGGATGCAAGCTTTCTTGGTGCATGCCCATTTTTTCTTCACCAAGATGCTTGAACTTGTTTCCATTCAGGTTCCAAACAGATGTTTTCTGTGTTTACCAAATTCACTGAGGGGTACGTTTCCACCTAAAGTCCACAGGGAAAATTAACTTTTCCAAGGGAACTGCAGGGAGGCAAGAGAATAAAATAGCTGGAAGGTGAAGTATAAAGCGCTCCTGCAATGCTGCTCGGTACAAACCTCCTCCAAGAGGGAAAGCCAGTTTCCTTTATGAATGGGAATTTGGATTTCCCCAAAGTCAGCAGCTAGGCATATTGGACTTGAAGATACCAGTGATGCACTTTGTTTTCTTCTTTAATTGAATAAAACCAAATCCCACTGCTGCATTTCCCTGGATGCCCCAGCTGAAGTGCACAGCAAAGCCTAAATAACCCTCAGCTCAAGCTAAATCCTGACCTGCATATCTTCTTGGGTCTTCTAAAGAGGAGGACATAGCACACCGCTACTCACACTGAAGCAAAGTGACCTGTATTTCTGCTCTCACCTTCCTCCAGTCTCTGTTTCCTAGAGCAGGGACCACTTTTCTTCCACAGCTGGAGAGTACAAAACACTTTGTAGACATGACCATAAGGGACATGATAAGACATAACCAGAGGCAAGCTCAGGAGCAGAGACAGAGCTGGAAGGCTGTGTCCCCAGGGAACCTGCACCTCAGCCTCAGTGCCTCAGACAGCAATCTCATAGGAGAAGCAGCAGCTTCCCAGCCTGCTTCCCAGCCCACTGTCCCAGCTTCTGCCCGAGAGCTTGTTTTCCAGACCACCAGTTTAATAATTCTTTCAGCAATGTCTGCTCAGTTCTGCAGAGAAAATTGAAGCATCAAACTGGTGATGCCCAGAGATTTAAGCATAGAAACACTGCTTGCAAGGGAGCTCTGGAGATCATGTAGTCCATCCTCTCCTCACACTGCAAGCCATCCACATCTTGCAACCAGCAGGCAAAGCAAGGGGTGCACCTGATCCAAGGGGATTCTGGTTTTCCCAGTCTCAGGTAAGTGCTGGTTGTTATACCATTGCTTTCTCTTCCAGCACAAGCCCTCTACCTCTTCCCATCACCATATTGACATTTTCCCTCCACCCCAGGGACAGAAGGGAGGATGTCCTCATGTGAGCTTTGGACCAGGCAGCAGATCCAGTGCTTCCCTGTCCTTGGAGTCAACCAACACCCTGGGGGAGGCAGTTATCTCCTGGTGATGGCACTCACATTTACATCAACGACTCTTCCACAAGCATCTTCACCCTGGCAGAAAGAAGCAATGCTCATCAGACTTTCTCTTCTTTGCTTCCTGACAACCCTGGGAAGCCCCTGGGAAGCTGGGACTTTAAATACACTCTAAAAGTAACCATGCTGGCACAGGGCTGGCTCTGTCGATCCTCAGTTCCCATAGAAGAAATGAGCGGGCAGAGGCCCCACAGCCCAGCCTGATCCATGAGCTCCCTCCAGCCCTGCTTGCTCCCCAGCAGCGAGGGCAGGAAGGCAGCCAGGCTTCGCAGGGAGTGGAAAAGCTGTTTGCTTTATTATACCTAATTCACAGTGGAAGTGCAGGGGTCAGGAGGTTGTTTTTCATGCCAAGATGTCCTGATTAAGTCAAGCACTGACGATGACATCTTAAAGGGGCTGATGAGGGGTAAATCACCTCCCAGCACTGGAAGCTCTGGGGACAAATTACCCCAAAACGCCCTGGTTAGGGGTCAGCATCAGCCGGGCACACTCACATCCCTCCGTCGCCAGCACCCAGGAGAGCGGAGCGCTCCCTCCCAGCGCAGGGATGACAGCCGCTGTTGGCATGGCAACGCGGGATGCTGCGGCGGGGACGGCCGGGCAGGAGTTTGCAATCGGCAGAATGGGAAACGTTTGATAGATTTAAAAAACACCAACCGCACGCACCCTCCCTCTCTCACTCACTCACTCCACCTTGTGCTGCCAAGTTGAATAACGATGTTATTGTGGTGGGAGAAAAACAGCGTAATCTGTGCCTCGGCTGTCAGGGACAGGGGTTACGGAGAGTTTAACCACTTTGCTTCTTGATATCCCCTCATTTTCTCCCCAGCATCTCTCCCAGGGGAGGCAAAGCCAGGCGGTGGACAGGGATCTGGGGTGCAAGCAGGAGACCCAGGCTCTGTTCGTGCTGTGACATCCCATGAATCTCATCACTGTTCCGGACTGCTTTTACCCTCCTCAGTACAGGATGGAGAGGGTGACTTTAATTACCTTTTATTAAATGGTTTAAGATCCCGGGCTTATCAAGCATTAGGTAATTCTTGTTTGTTATTAGAAACCACGCAAAGTGTTCCCTAAGGAACAAAGAGGAGTGAAGAGATAGAGGGGTTAAAAAAAACAAACAGCACAAAGCAAGATGTGATGAGAAGGAAAGTCACTTGTGACACCTAAAACCACTCAACCATCAGGACACCCACACTGGGGAGTTTTGCCTTATAATGCTGCAGCTGTGTCAGGGCCCTGAGTGAACCACCAGACTCCTATTGCCCCAATCAGCTCCACCCTGGTATGTTTACCGACAGCCACTCAACCATAGGGCTGTGACTCCATTTAAGCTCAGCTCCACAATGCTTTGGGTTGTGTTGTAGCTGTCTCTGGATCTGTCTCTGAGAGCATCCTCACGTGTATTTTGCATCTGCGCTCTGTGGATCTGGTCTGTTGCTTTGCCTTTGTGTAGGAGACTGCTCTACCACATTCAGGTACAGTGGGGCTGCACTCAGGTTGGTAAGAGCACTGTATGTGCTGTGATCACCTTTGGCTCCTGGCTTGCTCCCCATCGATGGTGCATCTCAACAGGAGCAGCTCTTTGAGGACCCTTCTGTAGCCCATATCCAAGCAGAAGTCAGATAGCAGATTTACTCCTGGAAAGAAGGTACCAATTGAGTTCTCTGCACTGTAATTTCTCTTGAAGTACTTCCTAGCTGGGCAGAGCCTTCTATGGGGTTGGGCAGAACAGGAGCCAGTTCCTGCTCCTAAGTGTCTGTTGAGGTAGTAAGTGAAGGTCTTCCCTTTGGCAAGAGAGTGTCTCAAGGTCACCCAGGAGGCTTATGTCAGATCAATGTTTTGTCACTAAAATTTACCTTTAACTTAAGGAAGGTTTTTAGGCTATAATATTTTGCATTCAGACATGGTTGAGCATGATCCTGAGTAGGTGGGTAGAAAATGGTGTCCCTTTTTCACAAATGGGAAAGAGAGAATGGAAGAATGATCAGTGGGAAGCATCAGCCCAGGTCCTGCATCTGGGCTGCCTTGCTTGCACCTTCTGCACAAGCTGCTTTGCAAGACCAGTTAGTGTCTGTTTCTGTGTGGACAGACAAGACCCCAGCATGGCTGTGTGTTTGAGGGGGTGCCAGCAGTAGATGATGTGTTGCTTCTCACCAGGGCTGAGCTTTTGAATCCCTTTTCCAGTGCTCTGCTAGCACAGCAACCTTTCCCCCTGTATCCTGTGGACAGGCTGAGCACAAATCCAGGGACTTCCTTGAGGACAGGTCGTGTGGCTTTGCGTGAGTGCTCAGCCCTGGTGCAGAGCATCCAGCAGTGACAGAGGAAGGAATCCTGCTGCTCTGAAGGGGGATGGGTCTGCTGTTTTCCTATACCTCTACCACATATGCAGGAATGAGACATCCACTCCAGCAGCTCATCACTGTGCTAGGACCAATAGCAGGTGGTAGAGGGAATCCCTCTGCAGGGGGAAGCACTGCTGAGCCTAGCCAGCTCCTCACAGGGATCCACAATAGAGCCCCAGTGAGCAGCATCCTACCTGCCCCCCTCATCTTCCCCAGAGGGCTCTCTGGAGTTTCCATTCTCCTCTGTTCTTTGTCTCCCCCAGCATAGCCACCTCCCTCTCCTGCATCAATTCTGCCTCACTCCACACTGCTCTGCAGCTTTCTCTGCTCAAAATAATTTCTGCTGAGGGAATTCCTCTCCCTCCCTCTCCACTCTCCTGCAGTATTTCTCCCTGGCCTTTGCCCTAGGAGATGTAGTTGCATGTTAGCCTGAACATCATCTCTCGCTGGTGATCTGTAGCAGACTAGATGACTTAAAACCCTCCTGCAAAAACATCTTGTTGCCAAACCAGGGCATTAGAGAGGGAGACTTTGCTCTCCAGGTGGGATGTTTGCTGAGGAATTATTCTAAGCACTGATTATCTCAGCCAAGTGCTGTGTTCACCAAGGGCACTCCCAGCCTGAGCACAAACAAAACCTGAGTCTGGGAGCAGCAACCTTGGCACCTGCTGCCAGCATCCCTCTTCTCTCCAGCCACACGGAGGTGCCAGCCTTCAGCAGCAAACCATTCCCACCCGTGGTACTGGAGGAGCCCCTGTATCCACTCCACAGACTGCAGGGGAATCTTCGGCAACTCATCACCTGCAGATCCCAATTTACCAATAGCTGGGGGCTGTGTTCCTGTGGTTGGACTTGGTTTGTTCTTGGGGCAGAGTGCTCTGGAGCTTGGTGAGGGACCTAGTGTCAGCAGTGGAACCAGATGTCCTGAGAGGCAGGGGTTTAAGGCACTGCAGAGCCTGTTCTGGTATTTTAGTCCCTGCCCTGATTAGGTACTGTTGCTTGCTTCTGCCTTTTGTTTTAGGCTTCTCCTTCTGCAGTGTGCTGCTGAGTGTTGTGATTCCTCTGCAAAGTATTGAGGGGACCTGAGCAATTGCTGTCCTGTAGCAAATGTGTTAGGTTTTGCCTGTTGAGCTGGACCTAATACTTGATGAGCCCTAAAGGCAGAATGATTGCCAGGGTGCTGTGCATGTAGTGTGTGTATGTGCTGCAGCTGCTGAGCAGGGATTTAGTGAGGTAAGAGAAAAAAGCTGTATGTATAACCTTGCTTTTAAAATACTATAACAGTCTAACACAAGCCTGTGATGGAGGTAGAGTAGCTGTTTTTAGCAAAATGCTTCAGGTGAGTTGAAACTTCCCCCTTTGTTGCCTGTGTCTTCAAAGCACTTCTTTCAGCCTGAAGAAACAAGGCTAATAAGCCTCTTGCTTTTCAGTTCTCCTGGCAGTGAGTCTACAGTCTTAGATGCTGCTGCAAACTTGGGCATGGTGTTCCAGCTGCAGCCAGCACTGTTCAGTGTTACCGTGCCTAGGTAATAAAAATGGAGTGATATAAAATTATTCTGGGTATGAGAAAGCTGGAAAACCCTGTATGTGGGCTTCCCTTGAAAATGGGCTGGGAGGTATTAGCAGCTTCAGAGTTTCTATGGACAATGACCTGGATTAGCTTAACATACAGCAAAGGAAGGTGATGCTAAAGCTGTGGCTGCCATGAAGATGTGGGCTGTGGCAGGGGAGTTGGGAGGGTGGTAGCTTTATGCCTTTTGTTGTGGTACACCCTCACCTAGCTAAGATAATGCACAGAGGGGGCTGATGGTGCCATTCACCCAGCTGAGGAGGAAAACTGGGTTGGTAAGGGACATAATCTTAAATATATTGTGTAATACTGAAGATTGTCTGGTTTTCCCTCTAAAAGATACTTCCCCCCAGGGTGACTGGCGAAGTCAGCTCCCTCAGGATAGCAGTCCTGTCTAACCCAGTTTTATGCCATGCACTTAATGCAATGAATCTCTTCACTTTCCTCAAAGATCTTCACTTACAACAAGATCCCTTGGCACCCGTTTTAAAAAAAGAAGCCTTGCTCACATGCCTTTATTGGGCTGCTTTTAAACCTGGCACAGATAAGCAGCACAGATAAGAGCTGTTATGCAGTTTGCATTCAGTTAATAAATATTAATGCTGACTTTAAGGTGGGTGGTGTGTTCTTATGTTGCTGGCAGTTAGCTAGTCTGGTATAAGAAATGGCTTATAGTGCCTCAACACTTGATAACGGTTCAAGAGAGTTTGAGCTCTTGGAGTTTGAAGCCAGAAGGGTTATTTGGTGAGTTCTTCTATATAGGATGTCCTGAAGTTTCAGCTGGTTAACACTCCTTAGCTGATGAGCCCAATAACTTCAACTGGATGAAGGCAGAGTAGGTGTTTAGCAGGGCCAGCTTGTTAGAAGGGTGGCATTTTGATTTGTAGACCTCTTGTAAACAACCTCCTATTCAACCAGACAGACAAGGGATGCAGTTGCAGGGAATGCAATACATAATTACCGTTGCCATTAAAACTGTTTGGTTTAACTCTCAGCTAATTTCAAACTCTGAAGGTCACTTTAGAAGCAGGTAGAAGCAAGTCTTGTCTCACCTTCTTCCCCATGGCTAAACTAACTCAGCTTACTGCTGAATCTGGAGAGCTTTGCATTTGAAGCTTCATTTTTTGATGATGGTGGGCACCTGCAGTCTCCTAATGTGGGTGCAAGATGTGGGAGTTGCTTAGCTGGGAGAGCAGGCCTGTAACTCATGGGAGTGTTTATTTGGCATTTAAGCTCTCCTCAGTGGTAGCTGATAAGGATGTCCTGTGTTGGACTCAAGTGCAATGGATTACAAATGATCCTGTGGAAGACCTAGGGTGAATGCCAAGTAGCCTGTGCTGTCAGTGTGATGGTGTATTACAGATGCAGCTTATCCTTACTCCAAGACTGCCTGGGACCTAATAGGTCAGGTAAGCACAAAGAGGAGAGGAAATCTGTGGCTAAAGCTCTAACTGGAAGGCAGATGCTGATTCAAGGCAGATCCTGACTGGTAGCAATCTTGTGTCCTGTTTGCTGTGTCTCAGCTTGAGGTTGCCAGGGAGGATTATTTGCCCATCCTTGCAGCACACCTCCTTCATTAAGTGATGCGTCTGCAGAAACCAGTGTCACTTAGACCTAAAAAACCTTCACTGAACAAAAAAGCTGGGCTTCGCTGGTGAGACATTGTGTTGTGACACTTCCCATGGAAATATATGTAACAAAGGCAATTCATGCACCTCTGTCATACCTGGTAATCTATATACACATTTAACTCAAGAGAAATCACCTGCGCTGTGGGGATTGAGGGCTGTTTGGCAAAGTAAGCACTCTGCCATCAAATGAAGAGATCAGCTATGCTTCCCAGAGCCAGCAAGTCTCTGTTATATTTAACCCAGCAGTTTTCACACTGGGAGAATAAGTACACTTTTTATATCTCATTTCTGTGCTGGGTGCCATGTTGCGTTGCAATTGTGACAGAGGTGATACGCTCCCCAATAACACCTTTACAGGCTGCTTAGCACATCTGAAGCTCCTGGAGGGTGTGGGAGAGGAGAGGAAGGCAAAATCAACTGCAGAGCTTAGAGCCTCTGATCCTGGCTTCCAGTGAAGCTCTTCTCCCTTCCCTGGCTGGCTTTCTGACCTCCTTTCAGCCCCACAGGTAGTAAAGCAAGCAAAGACTTGAGATAACTCTTGAATGTTAGGAGTGGGTGAAAAGATGAAGCAAATGCAGGAAGAGGTCTAAGAAGTCTGGGGCAGCTCTGGAGGCTGAGGAAGTGCTGTCCTGCTCCTTGTAGGGCTTGTTTTGGACCAGGGTGGTCACCACTTTATCTCAAGGCATCTATTCAGACTAACACTGAACCAGAGCAAGCTTAGCAAGAAGCTTTAAGCTCTGTGATGGGTCTCATGCTCTCCCGCTCCTCCACCAGCAGTAAGTGCTGCTCCACTGCTGTGGTGCTCTATGATCAGAAGGGTTGGGGATAGCACTGGTTCTCTGGGAAGTGTTTGGGCTCTAGTCGGTGGCTGCTTTCCCAAGAGCAGAAAGATATGAGGGATGTGATGCCTTAGCCTGGAAAAGGGAGGTTTCTGTGCCTGGGGCTGAGTGCTGGAGCAGGGAAGGGGGAGCAGTTAAGGCATGTGGATGCTGAATCCTCTTCTCACCCCAGAGGTGAATTGTTGCTTCAGGCAGGGCTGAGGCACACTGCTGTATCCGCACAGGCAAAGGGGACCTCAAATGTCATGCTGCTTGCTATTTCTCTGAACCCTGGGGAAAGGTGTAGCACCTGAAGTCTCCAATTAATATTAATCAATACCCCTTCTCATCGAGAGCCATGAGTGGAAGCTGATGGGAGCAGAGCCTCCGATGGCAGCTGCTGTGGCTGCATGAGGGGCACTGAGCTTTGCAGCCCACTCCTGCATCCCTGGGGAGGAAGCCCTGACTGTTGCAAGATTACTGATGAGCTATGGACTCTGCTTTCCATCCCTGGCAGAGTGCAGAGCAGCCCTTGCAGCTACCTCCTGCTGTACAGAGGGTGAAGACTTCCCTGTCTCTCCTGTCTGTCCCATGGGATATCTGGCATGAACAGGTCAGTTTACAGGGATCCATGGAGAGCTAAGAATGCTTTACAGAAACAGGCTTACGCACCAGGCCATTTTAAAAAGGTGAGGCACCTACTGTAGCATCCTGATCAATATGTTAGCATGACAGTCGGGAATATAGACCTTGCAGGCTTTCCCCATCCTAAGCAGAGCTAGGAGGTTACCTGGAGCAGGGTTAGGAGAGTACAAGGGGGTTAAACGTATCACCTATATAGCCAAGGCAGTGTGGCTGCTGAGGGGGCATATGCAGATGTGGAAAAGATGCAAGATAGCAGGATCTAGAAATTACTGTACATTGGCAGTTGGCCAGATGCATGTTGCAGAGGGCAGCATGTGTCCTGCTGACAGAGAATCACCACCTGAGAAATGGGACTTGGGGCACGGGGTGGAAACAGGGGGAATGCTGGCAGCTTCATTTCAGGTTAATGAAAATATGATTAACAGTTGTAATTAACTGATGAAATGGCGTCTAATTCTCTGCCCCCTCCTGATGATTTATGAGGTGCAGAGACTGCCTGTGTCCATGGTTTCTGCTTATGGCAGCACTCTGCAGCATCTCAAACTTTCTGCCTCTAACTTGGGCCCCAAGGTGGGGGTTCATGTGGCTCTTGCTGCTGAGGCTGGTGTGTGGAGCATCTCTGCACCCCAGGCTTGCTGACCCCAATCCCAACCCTGCCTGGCTGGGAGGCTTCATAGCAGCAAAGGGAATGCTGGGAGTGCTGAGGCAGGAATTGAGAGGGAATGTTGATCTCTGACAGCAGCTACTCGACAGCAAGGCTGAGAGATGAAGCCTTGTCTACAGCTCACCAAGGGTTGGGGGCCAAGATCATCAGGCATCTGGATGAGAAGGCATTTCCTGATGTCAGGGGCTGCCTATGGGTTTTGTGTGCCCTAGAGCTGTAACACATGCCAAGCCTCGGAGACCAGAGGGGTTTGGGGTGTGCTCACAGGTTGGAGCTGATGTCCCACGTTCACACTATGGCTGAGCTGCTGTGTTTGCCTTCTCAGTAAGTCTTACAGTTTTAATTCCTTATTCCCTCAGTGCCAAGGTTGTATTGCTTGGGGAGGTGGGTGTGTGTGTGTGTGATCCAGCATATGCAGGTGGCATCTCACCAGCCACAAAGTGCTGAACTGATGCTGTTGCTGAATTAGTGGCCCTCTTTTTTAGTAGCATGTTCATGGCAAGGTCACTACTGCAAAGTACCTCCTCCCTGCTCTATCTTGTCAGGCAGTGGTTAATAGGCTGTGTAAAACAGGACTTAGGTAAACTTGTATGAATATGTGTGGGCAATACTAGAGGAAGACACAGTATGCGTGAACTCCTAATACGAGTAGGGCAACTGCATGGGTGACAGGGAAACAGCTTTCTTTGGTTTATTCCACTATGAGGGTAACATTTGTCCTTACAATGAAGACAGATGGCCCTTCTGGTGCATGCGCCCAAGGCAGATCAGAAACTGGTGCTCTGTCCCATCTGAATAGCTATAGCTTTTACTGGGGCAACTGTGAAGGTTCTGCTTCTTGCTCTAAAGGGGAAGAACAAGGCAGGTGAGCTATATTTTGTTTATCTGATTGCATATGCATGATCTAAAAAAAAAGTGAATATCAATTCCTCTAAGGATACCTGATGAGCATTAAAAATACAATTGCAAGAATAATCAGGTCAGACTTCAAACAAATGCAGGGAAGCAGATTTGTTGAAGAAACGGATATGCTGTTATGTCACACTTTGAACAGTTCTTAAAAGCTGAATCTCCTCTTGGAGATCAAGCCAAGGTTTTTCAACCTGCTTGCCCACAAGCTGTGACTAGCCAAGAAGTTCTGATTGGAAAGAAAAGTAAGCCCCATGGTTTTATGGGGCCTATCCAGAGTTTACAGCATTGCATGGCAGAGAGGGCTTGTGCCTCAGTGGCTTATGGTGGGTGCAAACAGGACCACAGTGGGTTGGTGGGGGACTACCCTGAGGGCTGTGAACTGACCTGTCTTGTGATGGGCCTTGCTGCCTGTTTGGCCCAAGGGGAGTTTGAATGAGGGTCATGAGCCTGTTGCAGTGAGCGTGTGGTATGTCTGCAGTAGCATAAGCTGGCAAATGCTTGGTTCCTGGGTATGGCTGAGAGCTGCAGGGATGAAGGTTGATTGTGCTGAAGCTCTTTCTTCCAGCAGAGTCAAGGTGAGAGGTGCTGTCAGCTTGTCTGTGCGGTGTTAACAAAGGTGCAGGGAGCCTGAACTCCCTGTCCCTCTAAAGCAAACCCAATGAGTCCTCATACGTCCAACTGAAGCAGGGAACTCCTGCAGATTGGCAGCTGCTAGGTAGGGGTTTAGCCCCATGGCTTTCCTCCTTACCTTGTTGGAGGTTTACAGGCTGGGGCCTGTCTGGTGCAGTAGAGCTGGAAGCTCAAACTCTACTGAAAAGCAGTGACTCAGTTACTATCCATAGCTCAACTTAAAAAAAGCCCAGATACACTAAAATGCCATCTTACAGTCACTTACCTGCAGAAGGGCACTTTTATGCATCACTGGGATGTAAATGCTTGAATAAGCTTCAGTTTAAAGTGGAAATTCATCTGGGAAAGCCGAGATCTCCCATGGACATGTCCACTTATCAGAAATGCATTGGTTGACTTGAACGGCTGTGGCACATGCCTTAGCAAGGACACTGTGGGAACCATGCATTAAGGGCTGCTAGAAGGCTGTGTGAAACGAGAGAGGGAAGCCTCTGAGAAGGCAGGACCATGTCCATCTAGCTAGAGAGCTGCTTGGAATTTTGCTGGGGTCCAGAGAGCAGCTTTTGAACCAGTCTCCTTAGGAACCGGGTGCTGGCGTGCACAGAAATTCTCAGGGAGCTCCCTGCCTGCTGTTTGATCACTCTTTACAGGAATAAATATGCATAAATAAAATAAGCTGTACCTCTGTGCACCCATATCACTGCTGCTTCTGCTCTGCAGCGCTCATCTGGCAACCTGCTACCACCAGTGGAGGTGCAGAGCTTTCTATCTGAAAACCGCATGAGTGCTCGTGGCTGGGCTGAGGTTGGTTCTTCCCAAGCTCCAGCACTGGCAGGAAGATGGGTGTCTCCCTGCCGGGTCTTGCTTTGAGGGTCAGTTCTGGTTTAGCGGAGCGATGCGTTCACCTCCCGGTCCTGGCGTCAGTCCCCAGAGCCCCGGTCCCGGCCCGGCAGCGGCGGCGCTTCCCTCCCGTGGCTGGCAGAGGGCAG
>NW_009929172.1:0-1135 GCF_000696875.1 Nestor notabilis
CACGCGTGCGCTCCAGGTGCTCCTCCTTCCAGTTGTAGTTGGTGAACAGCCCATCACAAGCATCAAAGAATACCCTGGGGACAAGGGTCAGGGCAGGTCCCCGCAGACCACCCCACCAGGGGCTGTGCAGGCCGTGTGCTGCGCGCTGGGTTTGGGGTGGGCTCAGGCCCCTAACCAATGTCAGTTCCACTCAGGCAAAGTGGTGGGACAGGGCCCAGCCTCACCTATTGTCCTGGTTCAGCTCATTCTGCCACTTCAGCGTGCCGTTCTGCAGGATGCTGTCGTACCAGATCACCAGCCCCCCAGGCACGGCGCTGTGAACCTGCGCTGTCAAGTGCCGCAGGAAGCGGGGCAGGTTCTTCACCGCTGCCGCCTGCAGGAGAGAGCAGGGCTGGGTCAGCGTGGAGCAGTGAGGGCAGCGGGGCACCGGGGACGGGCAGGGGACCGCAGCTCACGCTCAGCGTATTCTCCATGTTGACCAGCCAGCCATCAAAGCGGTAGTGCTGGGCGATGCGCACCAGCTGCTCGCTCACAGCGCGGGACGCCCCTTCCCCACCAGCCAGGAAAGCCTCACACAGCTTCTCCCCGTCCTTCCACTCCGTGATGAACGTGCCTGGGAAGGCAGCGAGAGCAGCATCAGCCGCATGCCCCAGCAAAGTCACTGCATGCCCAGGGCTCCTGTTGGCCCGGTCCTGCAGCTTCCAGCCCTGCAGCCATCCCTGCCTCACCCAGAACCAGGACACCATTCCGGTGTGCCGCGTTGGTCCAGCACACGGGCGGGATGGTGACAGTTCGGTGGCTGAAGTAGACGAAGATGTCAATGTACCGCCAGTGGTAGAAGACATAGGGGTTGCGTGTGGCTGAGCCCTGGATGAACCTGCAGTGGCAGAGAGAGAAGGGTTGGGCATGGCGAGGAGGACGCCGGCAATGGCTGCGGGGCTGGGCAGGAGCCTGACTCATGGCCCAGGAGCTGGGCAGAGCTGTAGCACTGAGTCACCCTACAGACCCCAGCTAGGGCTCCAGCACCAAACCCCTCCACTCCTGCCCATGGGAAACAAATCAAGCACAAGCAGAAAAGGTTTGAGATGTTGGGCCCCACTGTCACATGTCCCCTCTGCCCAGCACATACCTGTCC
>NW_009929173.1:0-613 GCF_000696875.1 Nestor notabilis
GTGTGTTAGAGCGGGTTATAGTGTGTTAGAGTGGGTTATAGTGTGTCAGAGCGTGTTATAGCATGTCAGAGCGTGTCAGAGCATGTTATAGTGTGTTACAGCGTGTTATAGTGTGTCAGGGCGGGTTATAGTGTGTTAGAGCGGGTTATAGTGTGTTAGAGCGGGTTATAGTGTGTTAGAGCGTGTTAGAGTGTGTCAGAGCATGTTAGAGCAGGTTACACCACGTTATAGCATGTTATAGTGTGTTAGAGCATGTTAACACGTGTTAAAACGTGTTAGAGCATGTTAGCACGTGTTATAGCGTGCTAGCACAAGTTTATAGTGTGTTACGCCCTGTTATAGCGTGTTACCCTGTGTTATGGCATCTTAGAACGTGTTAGCCCATGTTATACCATGTTAGCATGTGTTATACCATGTTATATCGTGTTTGCACGTTATAACACGTTAGCACGTGTTATACCATGTTAGCACGTGTTATAACATGTTAGTATGTGTTACACCATGTTAGCCCGTGTTACACCATGTTAATATGTGCTATACCATGTTAAATCATGCTAGCACATGTTATACCATATTATAGCATGTTATCCCATGTCCCCCCGTGTCCCCCCAT
>NW_009929174.1:0-1854 GCF_000696875.1 Nestor notabilis
CTGCCTCCCTCAGTCCCGCTCTGCCCCCAGGCTCCTATGCTCAGTTCTCCCAGGCTCTCCTGCGCCGGATCCAGGCTCTGTGTTGGCTTTCCCAAGTTCAGGCATTCCTCGGCCGGAGCCACCACGTCCGAGCCGTCCCGAGGCGGGTCCTTCCGGGGACCCCCCAGGTCGGGGGCTGCCAGGCACGTGGGCACACAGGTCCTGCACCTTCTTATTGAGGTCGTTGCGCTCCGTCTGCAGAGCTCGGCACAGCTTCTCCAGGCGCTGGATTTTCACCTGCAGCCCCTCGAGCTCTTTGTCCCGAAGGGTTTTCTGCAAAGAGAGCAGCAGGTCAGACTCTGTCAGGCACAAAGGGAGAGATGAAACCCCGGGGGGAGCTCAAGGGGGAAAATACTCGTGATCAAGCAAACGTTTGGCATTAAAGAACCTTGAATCACCGAATCAGTGAGGTTGGAAAAGACATTTAAGATCATCAAGTCCAACCCACTACCCCGGCAGTGCCGAAATCACACCAAACCTGCTGCTGTCATCACTGCTGCTTTCTTCCTGTGCTCCCACAGAGGCCAAGTGCTGCCGAGACCGAGCTCTTCCACACCCCTCTGCACTAACCAACCATCACCCTGCCATGGGACAGAGGGCTCCTACCACCCCGTGCAGGGAACAGGACAGCCAGAGCCTCCTCACCTCTTCAGCCATCTCCAGCAGAGCCTTGTTGCTGCTCTCCCAGCGAGAGCGGTACATGGTGGTCTCCTTCTCCAGCTTCTTGATTTTCTTAGTCATCTACAGGTGACAAAAAGGGGACAAATAAGCCACAGGCAGAGTTGTTGTGCTCCAGGACATCTCACATGGCCTCAGATGGGCACCCAGGATCCCGGCGTGAGGTTCTGCTGTCCTGGGAAACATCTCCCTGTCTCCTGCAGCCAGCTTCAGCACTGGGAAGCACCGAGCAGCTACCAACAAACCAGGAGACAGGGTTGTGCTGCTTGTCCTTGCTGCAAAGATGCCATCAACCTCGTGGCTGATTTTAGTACCAGCAGACCCAAAGTACAGAGCTGCAGCTCTCGCAGCTCCCAGCAGCGTGACCAGGCAGCCTGTCCGGGAGCAGACGTGGTACCCACCTTCTCCATCTCCTGTTTAAATGTGGTGAACACTTCACTGCTTTTGGAAAGGGTGTTCTGGAATTCTTCAAACTTCTCCGTGTAGAGAGCCAGCTGCGGGGAGAGGGAGGGTTACACTCAGCACTGCTCCTGCCCCAGGGCAGGGCAGAAAGCAGCCAAGAACTGAGCTGGCATCTCCTGACTGGGCTTTATGACCAACTGCCAGCATCAGGGACCAGGGAATGTGGAAACAGTCTTTCCTAGGGAAAGATCCTCGGACTGACGTGTTCCATAAACACCCTCTGGCCTTGGCAGGAGGCAACTGCTGGGTCTGATGCAGCCAGGTATGATCATACAACTGCTCCCAGCGCTGGGAAACGTGCTGGGAAAAGCCTTTCTCCCAAAAGGCAGAATTGCTGAAGGAATTCCCAGCTCACACCACACCACACAGGCTCACCAATACCAAACCCAGCAGCAATCCTGCCCCTGCGTTTTCCACATTAGGGAATTTTGGGTGGTTCCCTGCTTAGGGAGGAAGGAAAAAGACCCCAAACCAACAACCAGGCTGAGCAGCAGCCCAGGTAACTCTCATCTCATCAACCAGGTAACATCTCACCTGCTGCTTGAGATGGGTCTCCTGTTGCTTCATCAGTTCACACATCCTCTGGGATTCCACAGCTTCCTTCAGCAGCTGGGGAAGAGCAAAAGCAGTTACGTGGCTGCTGCCAGGGAAGGGCCCTGCACGGCCAGTGCATGG
>NW_009929174.1:1867-3648 GCF_000696875.1 Nestor notabilis
ACAGTAGAAGCAGAGCGGGGCCCCAGCCCCACTCCGGAATCCTCTGGGGGATCAGTCATTGCTGGACATGCAGGATGCTTGGGATGGCCTGATCCCACCTGGGCTCTGCACTCAGGGATCCAGCACTGAGGAGCCACCACAGAGGGACAAGGCCAAAAGCAAAGCATTCACAACCATGAGAGAACTGCTCTAAGACTTACGAAGTCCTTCTCCCGCTGGTGTCTCTCCTCTGCTTCCTTCAGCATTTCCTGTGCCTGCTGGAGCTTGGCATCCACCAGCTGCTGCTGCAGGTCCTTGTGCTTGAACACCTTGTCTATGTGCTGCCAAGGGAACGCCACCATCAGTCACCAGCACACCCAGCCCAGCCCTGCTGCCCAGGCAGCGACCCCAGAGCCCCCTTCTCCCCTCTGGCAGCAGCAGAGACCCCTAGAGCAGCCCTGCCCCACATCTCCCACCCCGACCCACCTCCTCCCGCAGCTCGTACTGCTCGATGAGCTTCTTGAGCCTCTCTGCCAGCTCCATGTTCTCCTGGCGCAGCTTGGAGTTCCTCTCGTTGTGCTGCTCCATCTGGAGCTGGATGTCGTTCAGTGTCACCTGGAAGTGGGATGTCACCTCCTTCCGCTTCTCCTCTTCCTCCCGTGCACGTTGGACACCCTCCTCCTGTGCGAGGAGGGCAGGGACACGTCAGCCTCTGTGCTGGGCAGGCTGATCCCTGTGTCAGCAAACAGCCTGAACGTGGGATGCTCAGAACCCCCCCAGCCTCCCACCATCGCTTCCATCAATGAGGAAGGGACTTTGGGCCTTTCCCCTCCCTTCCTCCAGTGGATATATCCTGAAGTAACACCCGGGCACTGCGGAGAGGGATGGTTTAACAGCAGACCCAGAGCACTACCCTGCCCAGGAGCCACTTGCCTTGAGGGTGCGGTTGTGCCTCTGCAGCTCCCGGCACAGGCTCTCCAGCTTGCTGCGGGCCAGGATGGCTTTGCTGTGCTCGCTCTGCAGGTGGTCCTTCTCCTGCACCAGCTGCGTCTGCTTCTTCTGCAAGATCTTCATCTGCTTCTGGGAGTTACGGTGCTCTTCCAGCTGGGACAGGGGAGCAAAGGGCACGGATGCAGCCAGACAGACCAGAGCAATAGGCTGTACCCCGAGGAGGGGGCACAGGGATCAGGGGAATGCTCTCTGTGCTCCGAGAGGAGCAGATTTGCCACAGCTACTCCTGTCCTCGCTTATGCTTCTGCAGACACCACCACCTGCCTGGACCAAACACCATCTCTCCTCTAATACTGGGACCTCCAACGCTGCAGGGATCCCAGGACGTGCACTGCAAAGGTGCACGTGTGTTCCTGGACTGTTCCTTGCACAACCAAGAAAACCCCCAAATATCTACAGCCATCTTGTGTCTCCTCACCGCTGCGGTGCCCTCCCCCAGCCCAGAGCCTGGAATGAAGCAGCACTCACCAGCTCAGCGTATTTCTTGCACAGTGCTGCAAGTTTCTCCTCCGGCGTGCTCAGGGTGTTCAGGGTCTGCATCAGCAAAGTGATCTCTTTGCCTGGAAGGAGACATGCAATTAAAACAAAAGCACTGACACAGAGTTCTGGCTCCTGAGGGCAAAGAGAGGAGAGACAAACCAGGCCTCACAGCTGTGCCCTGGCCAGAGCTACATCTCCAGCACCTTCGCAGGCCTCTGCCCCCCAGATTTCACCTGAGCTGGGGAGAGATGTGGTTCTCCCATGTGGGAAACCACCATGGGGCTGGCTAGAGAGGGTCATATCCAGCAGGA
>NW_009929174.1:3679-5496 GCF_000696875.1 Nestor notabilis
GGGGAGGCCGCAGCCGCAGCCAGGCCCAGCCAGTGCCTTGCAGCACTTGGTACCTTTCCTCACACAGGATGCTGCATCATTCCCAAACGCTGCTGCACATCACACCCCGAGGCACTGAGGGCAACGGGTGCAGTGTAAAATCAACACCTCCACTGATGCCCTCAGGCCGGGAGCACCCCCAGAGCAGGGAACCGCTTACCCAGGCCCTTGGCTTTCTTCTTCTCCTGAGCCTTCTTCTGGTCCCGCTCCCCACACTCCTCGCCAGGTCGGAACTCCTCGGTCCCTTTGGTGCTCTCCTTCTCCCCGTTCATCTCGGGGCCGCCCGGCTCCTGGTCCCCGTTCCTCGGGGACTCGCTGCGGCCCTTCTCGGGCTCCTCCGGCTCCACGGGCTCGCTCTGCCCCCCGTCCTCGCCCGGGGCCTCCTGCCTGGCGTCCACACAGTACGTGTTCAGGATGTCCTCCAGCTGCCTGCTCAGCTCTTCGGAGACGTCGCGCACGGCGGGACGGGAGGATTTGGTGTCCTCCTGTGCCACAGGAGCTGTGGGAGATGGGAACACAAAGCATGAGATCCCCCTCCCACTGCCTGTTCCCCGGGCTCTGTGAGCACAAGGCAAAGGGAAGGGTTCCTGGGCACCCCACAGCACCCTGAGTGGCTGAACTTCAGCAACATGGAATCCCAGACTGGTTTGGGATGGAAAGGAACATCAGGTCACCCGGTTCCAACCCCCTTCCACTGGAGCAGGTTGCTCCAAGCCCCTCTGTTCAACCTGGCCTTGAACGCTGCCAGGGATGGGGGAGCCACAGCTTCTCCGGGCACCCTGTGCCAGCGCCTCAGCACCCTCACAGGGAAGAACTTCTTCCTAATATCTAATCTAAACCTTGTTCTGTCCCTACATCCTGTCACTCCAGTCC
This sequence comes from Nestor notabilis, assembly GCF_000696875.1. NCBI lineage: Eukaryota > Metazoa > Chordata > Aves > Psittaciformes > Psittacidae > Nestor > Nestor notabilis. Next base: position 4,592 of record NW_009929174.1, read on the forward strand.
CTGATGAAGGTCCCTCTCCAGCATCCTTGTAGCCCCCTTCAGACCCTGGAAGCTGCTCTGAGGTCTCCACGCAGCTTCCCTTCTCCAGGCTGAACATAAGCTGCTTTGTTTCGCTGTGTCCCAGCCAGCTGCCCTGACAACGGTGGGGCATTCCCAGCCACTCAGCATCAGGGAGCATGACCAAGTCCCCGACGTCTGTCAAGAGCAGAAATTCCCCTTCCTCCCCACCACCCGCCAAGGAAAGCAGGTTGTGGGCGAGCTTTCCCTCACAGGAACTGCTTCCCAATATCCCCAGAGCCAGGCGTTTTTCCATGACAACAGATCTGGAAGCTGGGTCAGCCTCTCTCCTCATGTATAAGAGCCGCTGGAGTTTCGGATCAAACATATCTTGTCCCCAACTGCCGGGGCTGTGGGGAAGAGCAGCCAGGAAGCACTTTGCTTCTAAAGTTTCTCCAGATGAGCAGCTGGTTATCAAACCAACTCTATTTGCTAACCATGAGCCATCAGAACACAAGGCAGGGTTGGTTTTAACCAAGACCCACTTGATTCACGTGGGTTTTCTCTCTTAGAGAATAGGTTTTAGCATGTTTGCTCCAGGCCTGGGGCCTCCCCACCTTCCGGGGGTGCCGTGGCCTCCGGCGAGTCGCCCTCCTCCAGCACCAGAGCACTGCTCATCCTGGGGGAGCCGGGAGGCCGTGGGGCCGCTTTGGTCTCCCCACCTTGGTTCTTCATTGTGACCTTCCTCCTCGCTCAGTCTCAGCAAAGCCTAAAAGAAAGAGAAACAGGGGCTGTTTGTGAGGAGTTTGGGAGAATTTTAGGCATCACCAGCAAGGACCGGGAAGGGACTCGCTCTTGGAAGAGGCTGCACCCGCAGCTCTGCGCTGGGGAAGCATCATTGTGTGTTC
>NW_009929174.1:5541-5836 GCF_000696875.1 Nestor notabilis
ATAATTCCTTGTCCACCTGAAGCAAGTTGAAACAGCCCCTTGTAGAGCGAGGCAGCACCTCCTGACGCACACACAGCTTTCCTAATGCGCTGGGCACAACCTGCTGTCCTTCCCCCTCGTCCCCACTGTGCTTTACTCCCGGATCTCAAACCTCAGGGCAGCCTGTGCTGACAGGACCCCCCCTCCCTGCAGTGGGGCACCCGGAGGGCTGAGCCTCGGCAGCAGAGGGCTCAGCACCGGCGGAGACCAGGGGCCGGCGCTAACACCGAACCCGCGCCCCGGCCCCTCTCCCCTC
>NW_009929175.1:0-19005 GCF_000696875.1 Nestor notabilis
GCCGTGCACTATGTGCCCGCTCCCGGCGCGACCTGGAGCAATAGCCCCATCCCGTAAGGCAGGCTAGACCCAGCGATACTTTAAAACCCGCATCCTTCCCTCTAGGAACGGCGTGTTAAGGGTAACCCAGCGCCTCGGCGTAAACCAGATTTATATCAAGGATGGGGGGGATCGTGAAACAAGTATGTCAAGGAGACAGGCGCACGCTTAAAGATGAGAGATTAAATTAAAGTTGGGGATTAAGCGAATGCTCTCCAAATGTATAGAGGTAATACTCTAAACCGAGCCTCTGGTATAGATGCAATTAAAAAAGCAAGCTGCACGGAACGTGGGTTGTTAAAGCACAGTGTGATTGTTACCATGATCGATGGAGGTTACATAAAGGAATTGCCCATTTCCGAATCTGCGGGAATTTTTAATTGTGTTGCTGTAATAAATGGCCTCCTCGCACCCGGCCCGACCTGCAGATGTGGCGATGGAAGCACCCTCCTTTTGGGAAATGGTCTGCTCGGCGGGTGGAAAATGACATTTGCCCTGATTATCTCTTCTGACATTTGAGAACAGCAAGGGGGAAATTTTGGGAAATGAGGAAAGTGTAAGGAAAGGGACAGAGCTGCCTCCTGACGCGAGCCCTCTCGTGCTGCCTATTGCGTTACCCATGTATCTGCATGTGAATCCAATGACAAATATTTACCGAAGCTTATTAGGGCATCCTGTCCGGTGTGTGGTGATGATCAATTCTTCTACCAATTGCCAGTTATGGAATAGCTGCTTTAGCCGAGCTGGAGGGAAACTGCGTTTGGGAGCTTTACCCAAAATCGCTATTGTGTTTAGGATGTGCTGTGCTGAACGTGCCAGCGTCTGCTTTGCTTACATTTGCATTTTTTACTGTGCTACAAGGAGGAAACAGCACCAAAAGCCGATAACAGTCGAGGATGCTCCCATTTCTTCCCCACCAGTAGTCTAAATAATCAAGAGCTGCACTGGGTTTATTGCTTTTGCATGTTTTCAGCCCCAGCTTCTTGGAAAGGGGATCTCTTCCCACAGAGCAATCTCTTCTGAGAAGAGCAAATTAAATGCCTCCATTAGCACAACTCCTCCTGGCCTCATTCTCTCTCTCTTTTTTTTTTTTTTTTTTTTTTAAGAAATAAAATGTATCTTCAGTGTTGAATGGTCCTGGTGATGCAAAGTGTTAAAGTGAAATGGTTCCAAAGAGAGGACAGCAATACAATGGAAGTTTCATTATAATAATAGGATACAAAAAATGAATTGCTTAATGCATGATAAACCTTTCAGATACTTAATATTTCTGGGCACTGAAGCACATCCTTTTAACACGTTCCTGCTGTAGAACAAGAGCACAAGTAGAAACTGAAAGCAAATAAGTGTTCAATCCAGGGGACCACTGAAGTTGAGAAATCCCCTGATGGGTTGTAACTGCTCATTTCTTTCCCCGCTTGTAAACCAAACAGAAATAGGTGGTTGACAAGCACACAAGTAGGGAGTTGAGCAGGAAGATGGTGTGGTGGTATGAACAAGAGCAGCCAGGCAGAGGAGGAGGGGAGGCGAGGGGCGAGCGGTGCGATGAAGATTATACTGGTCAAAATTGAGAGGCTTGGAGCTGGCACAGCATCTCCCTGCGTGTTCCTGTTGGATCTCTGCAGCCTCATTTCTATTGGCATTACATTTACATCATGTTCCTGTACTGGGTGCAGTGAACGATGCAGCTTGCGTGTTTTAATCTCTGCCCATCTCGGCCCCCCAGTGTGGCATAGCGCTCGTTTGTCTCTGAAATGAAACATGGAACCCTCATTAAATGCACGGAGGAGAAGCCTGCAGCGCTCAACTCCTCGCCATGCCCAGTGTGTGTTATCCTGCGGATAGCCTGTTTCCCAGCACAAGCAGCCATGGTGATGACTTGCCCAGTGCCCTCACCAGCACCTTGCATGGACCTAGGGCTGCTCCTGCCTTTGGATGAGAAAATCCATGTAGGCAACCCTAATATTTCTTGGTGCGTTTGTTCTCTGGAGGAATAGGCTGTGCCTGGTGTGGGTGGCGAATGCCAGGGCTGTGCTATGGAGCAGCCCTTCCCAGAGCTGGTGGCTGCCTGGGAGCTGTAGGCTTAGCTTTGGGCAGCCGTGGCACCGGATGCCTTTCTCCTATGGTGCTTGGGTCTCTGCCCATGTGGTCCTGGGGTGGAGGGACCGGGAATGCTCTGTCCTCTGAAGCAGCTGATGAGCCAAGTGCAAGAATGAAACTGGAAGCCTCTCTTTGTGGCAGGAATTCTGACACGGCAGTACTGAGTTCCGAGCTGTGCCTTGGATAACGTGAAGTCATCTCTCACCCAGATCAGCGGACTGCTAATAGGGATGACTTCCTAGGAGGGCACAAAGGAGGAAGGTGTGCAGGTGTTGCAGTCGTTGTGACGCGTGCTTTACTTACGTGGTGGCAGGTTTGCGTGCAGAGTGTTTCTTGTCTTTGAAATCTAGATTATAGCCAGCTACAGCTTTTTACATAATCATGGTTTTGTGAGTTCCCCTCTCCCTGCTTGTGGATCCGTAAGAAACAAACCCTACCACATGCAATCTGCGTCTCGCCGCCATCATCTGCCAGCAGAGCTGTACCAAATATTTAGGAAACCCATTTCCCGACTCTTGCTAACGCTTGCTGCCTGCCCCAGCTGCTGCCTCTTGGGAAGGGCTGTGGCTGCTCATCTACGTGAGAGGAGGGAGTGAGCACAGCTTAGAGGGGGAAAAGAGAATGTGGGTGAGATTTTGGAGGCTGCTTTATTGATCCGTGCCCCTCATTTCTCATACCCGTTGGCCACATGTTGGAAATCCTCATCTCTGTGTTGTAAAGCGAGTGTGCGGGCTGTGGTGTGCCAGATGCAATGGACCACTGGCTCTATAGGAAGCCTGGTGTGCATGGCTTCTGGTGCATCCCTTTGCCTGCCCCTTGTACCTGCTATGTTTGATCCCAGCCTCTCCTGGGGACACCTTGTCAGCCTGGCTTGGTAGTGTCACCAGATGTCCCCTTGGCACTCAGCTGCAGCTCCTCAAGCTTCATGTTCAGCATGGCTGGGACATGGAGGTGTTCTGTGGAAGGGGAGGCCATTGCCGGTGGTCCCTGGGCTCTTCCTCATGCCCCAGAGCAGAGGGCTTCTGGGGGGGGGCTTGGGCAGGTTGGGGGGCTCAGGAGGTGAGGCAAAGCTGGGGCACGTCCAGCTCTGGGTCAGCGTGCTGTGTGCATGCGGTGGTAAGACTAGTAACTCTGGCGAGGTGATGTTGGAGGTTCAGGGACCAGTCAAATCAGTGGACAGGGCGTTTTTTGTTCCACGCAAGGGTTACAGGCTCAGCCTGGGTGCTGTCGTAATAGCTGGAGGTGGTTCAGGCCTTAATTCCCATGCAGATGCATTAAGGAGCAGGCAGCTTGCACTCCAAGCCTGTTTGAGCAGTGCCCTTACCCATAGCGGACCAGAGGCAGAGTTCTCCTTTGCTCCGTCTTTGGTTGGTGGCCGTGAGGACAGTGGTGCTCAGGCCAGACAGGCTTTGCTGAAAGGCTTGGACTCCTGTGGAGGTGGGATGGAGTCATGGCTTTAACCCTTTAGGCTGGAAAGTTACCATGGTGGGATGCCATTCCAGGGGGTTGTAGCATGCTCCTGGGCAGGTGTGTGCACCTCTTGAGCTCAGTTTGAAAGGGTACCAGCCTCATGCTTCTCACGTTGTCTAGCTGCTTCTCTCCCTGATCCCTTTGAGATGCCACTTCTGGCTCTGTTAGGTCCAAGGTCACTCCCTTCATTAGGAGAAAGGCTGTTAAAAGTGTTCTGAAGATGAGGGCTTGAAGGAAGCTCATTCCAGGAAAGGCCAAAGAGTGCTCCAGCATGACAAATGTGCAGGCAGGATGTGATGGAATTATTGTTCTATCTTGAGGCAGTAGAGAGGAAAGGTTGGTACTTGCCACCTACCTGGAATCCCCACCCTGCAATGAGTGCCGAGCTTTGGTTTGCTTTCTCCTTGAACGGGGCAGGTGTCAACCACCCTTAATGAGGATAATAAATGAGTGATGAGGTGGCAATTAGCCTACTGCTCTTCCCAGCATCCCTGCAGCCCCTTACAGCTGGTGGCTGGACAAGTCCTGGTGGCTCCATCAGTCCCTTTGCTGGGCTTTCTGCTGCTACGGTGGTGTGGAGTGGAGGGTTTGCATTGCTGGGCACTCACCTGTGAGGTGATGGCATTTCTGTGCTTACCAGGCTGAGGTTTCAGCCTGTGCTGCTCCTTGTACAGGACTCACAGCTACACCTCAGCTGCCTTTTCCAGAAATAGGTGGTTTGGTGACAGATCCTGGGGTCAGTTTATGTCTGTTCTACCACAGCCACTTCCTAGAGCGAACAAGTGCTTTCTGCACAGCACAGCACTTTGCAGTGCCGAGGTTGGCTGTGCTGCTGAAGGTGCTGGAGTTTGGAAAGTCCAGCGATTTAGACTAGTAAATATTCCAACAGCGTGATAGCAAAATGACTTGCTTCTTCCAGCTCAGATAGAGATATTAATATTTCAATACTTCTAGGTTGTAATTTACTACTATTTAGGAAGATTGCACTCTGATAACTTAAAATACCTGCCTTTCAGAGCACGCTAGGCAGTGTGTGGCTGGGTGCTGGGCTCGGGGTGGCTCCCAGTGCTGGCTGCAGGGTCGGTGCTGTGCGCCTGTGTCGCTGTGTTTCCCCAGTAGAATCCATTCCACTGTGTCTCCTCCAGCCTCCCCTTTCCAGGTTCATGGGCATTAATGCCCTCGATATCTAGGTTAGGGTCAGCACAGCTGACCAGATGTGAGCAGTGATTTCTGGGTTAAAAATACTGCAGTGCTATTTCTAAAATGTTAATCTCTCCCAGTGATTTGGAGACAGTTTTATGAAACATGGAATTAGGATGGTGCTCAATGCTAAATGGTAAAGGAGATTATATGGATTTAACTCTATGCGTCTGTCACATAACTATTGCCAATCCCATAACTTCCATTTTCTATTAAAAATCCGTTTCCCCCTTTGACCTGAAAAAGCTTTACGGGTAATCTGAATTCCCCTGTTTATGAGGTATTTTTCCGCTCTCCAGCCGCTCACCCATCCATCTCTCAACCTTCCTGGGCACTGCTTGGGAAGAAGATGTTTCCCTGTCAGGCTGGGGGTGCTCTCTGATCCTTATTACAGCAGGAGCTATGGTCTGGGATCTGGGGTGGTGATGCTGGATGGAGTCTGGGACAGAGCTGGGTGGATGCTGAGCACAGTAGGATGTTCCTGGCCCGAAGCCAGCGGATGGGCACCTTGTGCACTGTGTGCCCTGGCTCCAGCCATCTTCTGCTTTGCTGGGGTGATGGGCTGTACCACAGACAGCACCCTGCTGCTTTGTTTCCCTTCCTCCGCCTGCAAACGTGCGTCTTCCTCTTTCATGTATTTGGGAGAAGCACCGCACTGCTCTGGTGAAGGGAAGTGCTGATTCATGACGACAAACCAGCCTGGAGATGTCACAAAATGACATCTGCAGGGCTGTGCGGTGGCCCTGGAGCTCTGCAAAGCCTGGCTCCTCTGGTCCATCCTTCTCCTGGTGCTTTCAGAGAGGTTGTTAAAAGTAAATGGCTTTGTCTACTTGTACCTGTGCACGGACACAGGGAACTGGTGTGTGTGGAGATACGGAGAGGCTTTCTTGACCTATAAATCTGTTGTCTCGTGTGGTGACAGCGCTGGACCTCGCTAGTCGGCTAATCCCTTCCACAGATGGCTTTGCTGGGCAGCTCTGGCTGTGCAGTGCCCCTGACCTGGGCAAAGGAGGAAACTCTGTCATTTTCGGTGATGATTCAGTGCATAGTACACAGAGTGCAAGAACCAGACGCTCTCACCTCTGATTTCATGGGTGCTGAAAGAGGCACAAGGTTGTTCGTCCAGCTGGAGAAGGATGGGGAGGAATCTGCTCTGGGAAGGGGTGAGGTGTTTGGTGGTTTCCCATCTTGACCTGGTTGAGGACGACGAGTGGCTGGTGTGGCGATGTGAGTGGCCATGGCTAGTGACACTCAACCAGCCTTTCCTCAGGCAAGGAGTGGCAGCAAGGCTATCCTTATGGATGAGACTTTCCTTCTCCCCCCTGCTCCTGTCCCCTCCTCCCCAAGTTAAGGAATTGAGGTCACGGAGGGTCCCCCGTGACTCGGTTTGAACCGGCGGTACCGTAGTGATCAGCTTATTGGCTCTGCGGCACCACGAGCTGTGTTCTCAGCCAGAGCTATTAATACACGCGCCGAGGGCCGCTTTGCTATCCCTGTCCTTCCGCCCACTTGGAAAGAGTGCGACTATAAAAAGAAACCGGATCCGAGTGACTGGGGGCCTCCTCAGCCTTATTTAGAGCCAATCTTGCTTTGGTGGAGAAGGGGGAGCTCGTGGTCCTGGAGAGTGGGAAGGAAACATGGGAGGAGTTGGGTGAAGAGGTCCCTTCTCTCATTTTGAGGAAGGGAAGTGCTTGTCTGCAGTGGTCATGGATGCTCCCAGGCATCCAGGTGGCTGCAGGCTCAGCCCTGGGCTGTGCCCTGGAACCTAAGCTTGGGCTTAGGGGAGGTGGGACTGGGCTTCCCTCCCTCTGGCTCTGGGTGAGGGGAGCAGCATTTGACCGCAGTTTTCCTGCCCCTTTCCTGGGGACTGCTGCAGCATTTGGAGGCAGTGATGGGGTAGCAGGAAGGATCTGTGTCCTGCTCAGTAGAGGCTTGCACTGATGTGTTTGCATTGCTAAGGGGCATCTGGAGCTGTGCTGGGGAGCTGCTGGAGCACAGAGGTGTTGATGCTCTGCTGTTCCGGGCTGGGGGACATCGGGGTTTGCAGGAGAAACAGCCATGGTTTGTTGTGCTTAGTTTGTTGTTGTTGCACATGAGAGTCCTCAGCCCTGTGAGTGCTGTTGTTGGATCACATGCTCAAAGCCACCTGAGGAAGCCTTGGGGGGATACCCTGGGTACCCTTCCTTGCTTGCACTGCCCCTGGTTGGGTGCCTGTGATCCCCGATCTGTGCTGCCAGCAAGAGTGCTGGCCTGTGAAGGTGGCCTTTATGCTTCCAGCCCATGCACTGATGCTCCTCTGCTTTGCTGTACATTGAGGCCAGAGGCTGGGCATGGGGCAGTTGCGCTGGGGGTGGTCTCTGTGCCAGTGGATTGGCCTTTTCTGCACTAACTCCTTGCCTTTGTGGCCTCTGCTTCCTCCACAGCACACACTGAAGATGTTGGAACCAGCCTCTACTTTGTGAACGACTCTATCCAGCAGGTCACCTTCTCCAGCACAGTGGGGGTGGTGATCCCCTGCCCGGCAGCAGGGTCACCCAGCGCCGTCCTTCGGTGGTACCTGGCCACAGGTGATGACATCTACGATGTGCCCCACATCCGGCATGTCCATGCCAATGGGACTTTGCAGCTCTACCCCTTCTCGCCATCAGCCTTCAATAGCTTTATCCACGACAACGACTACTTCTGCACCGCGGAGAACTCGGCTGGCAAAATCAGGAGCCCAAATATCCGTGTTAAAGCAGGTAGGAGCTCTCTGCGGGCGCTGGGGTTTCAATGAGGTGCTGCCTTTTCTCTGGTCTTCTCCATGGCCTGCTGGTTGGGCCGTTGAGAGGCACCCACTCGCCTCTGTCTCCCTGGCATGGGCCAGTAACAGGGCTGCTGCAAGGGGATCGGTCAACGCTGCATGAGTAGGGAGAAGGGCAGGGTACTCGTTAAGGTGTTCATGCTGCCCCAGGTAAGAGCCAGCTCTGTACCAGGGCAGGGATGACCACGAGGGAAGGGACGAGGGCTTGGGATTCTCCAGCGTGTGGCTGTAGAGGTCATCTCCCTTTGAACTCATATTGTTATACCCATCCATGCATGGGGGCTTTTCACAGCTGTAGGAGGAGCTGGACCACATCTGTCCATGGTGGGGAGAACCCAGTGTGTCCCACAGCCCTCGTCAAGCCTGTTCCCACTGTCACATCCAGCCCCAGCATGCCAAGGCTTATTAGAAAAAAAAGAGGAGGAATATGGCAAAGAGCTGATTCCAAAAGCCATTATAGTAAATTATTGACCAGGCTGAGGAGGGCTAATAGCCCAGGAATGGCTTCATTATGTAACCTATTAAAAGTGGGTCTAGCAGAGGGAGCATGACAGAAGTGACTACAGGGTTTTTTATTTTAATACCTTGTACTGCAGAGTAAATGGGCATTAACCCCCTTCTGCAGAGTGAATTATTTACCCACCCTTGGAAGTTACCTATCAACCATGGCTCGGTGCAGGAGGCATAGAACTCTGTAAGCAGGCGCTCCAGAGTGGCCTCTTGGCCTGGGGTGATGCGGCCGTGTCCCCTGTGCCATGTGAGGGCTGTGGCACCCAGCAGGGATTGCCTGCACAGGGTGGCTTGTGCTTCTTGGTGGATGATTGTGGCGCGTCTGGTCTCGACACAGCCTGAGACCATGGAGTTCTCACAGGGGTACCAGAGTGCTGGGGCTGTGGATGCCCAGGGCTGGAGCAGCAAGGCTGGATGTCAGGAAAGTCAGTGGATGTGCTGCAGGGGGGAATGCTTGTCTTCTGCCCCTTGCCTTCCTGCCGAGCAGACAACCTTTGTTTTGCTCTTCTCCTATGATTCCTTGGGATCATAGCAAGCCAGTAGCAGACAGAGCCCTGGCTTTCATTCCCCTCCCTCAATGCTGGGATGAATGCACCCCTGCTGCGGTGGGATTTCGGCTGGGAGCCCAGCCTCCCATGTCCCTTTAGCAGGTGCAGTTAGCAGGGGGTGTGAGCACACAGTGGGGACCCCATGCAGGGCTCCGGGGGCCACCATGGCTCCAGCTGTGGCAGCTCCAAGTGCTTTGGCTTCATGGCTTTTGGAAGCGGTTGTGAAACATTCCCCCGCTCCTGTTTCCTCCCGGTCGTGTCATGTCCCAGTCACTCTCCAGTGCTTTGTAATGGCAATGCACTGAGTAAAGCCAATTAAAGCTGCATAAAGAAAGCAAAGAAATAAAATGCAGTTGCAAATATGAGGAGTTGGGAAAACCTCTGGAAGCTTTGGGAAAGCTGTTGGTGAGCACATGGAGCAAGTCTCTCTAGCCAATGGGAAGTTCTAATCATGCTAGTTCTGGCTGTGTGTTATCCTTGTGGGGATTATTCCCAGTGGCTGCAGAGGCACGTGTGGGTCAGAGCTGGGAGCCTATGCACGAGGTGTGCTCCAGGCTGGGGCAGCCATGGTGAGCATGTAGGATGCTCCTCCTGGTCTCCACTGGCCTTTAAAGCCTGTGAATAAACCTCCTGGTCCATGTGATTAAGGAAGCTTTTTCCAGCTAATCTGCTTTGGCTCTGGAGTCCCTTTCCATGGTGCAGCCTTTGTCCTCCTGGCTGGGGCACTGGGTAAATAACCAGAGCAAGCTGGAGGCCACTCCAGACCTTCTTCCCAGCTTTCCCTTGGGGCTCTATGAGCTGCAGGCAGGCAGTGCAGGAGAGGCAGAGGTCTCTGCAGCTTGGAACTTCCTGCCTTATGCTGCTGCCGGTCTCCTTTGCTACAGAACTAGTGTGTGGAGTCAGTGGCAAGTGTCCCCTTGCACCCTGGGCTGGAGCCTGGGATGTATCCCTTGTTTTATCCTAACCTCTTGCTGCAGCACAGGGTGCTGTGAAACCCAGGGAAATCGAGGTGGAAATACTGTCACCCCCTCACTGCTTGCTTGTTTGTGCAAGGTATGTGATGCATTGCCAGCGGGTGCTTTCCACTCAGGAAAACACCTTCCTTCTGGGCTGTGAAGGAGTTCTATCTTGGGAGATTCATTGAGCTGCTTTTGTTCTGGCCAAGGGGTGTTGTTAAATGCCTGAGTGAATCCATGTCTCTGGTGATAGTGATGCCCAGGTGCTTGCGTCCTACAGGGCACAATTATTATCACAGTAAGGAGGCACCTGCATTCACTGTGTTTTATACTTCAACTTGAGGAGTTTATGGTGTCTGCATGTGTTATTGGGCATGGTGACATCTTTTGTTATGCTGGAAGAGGCTGGGGTGGATTGACCTTAGCCAGTCAGTGCTGCTGGAGGCTTGTGGCACTGGGGAGCTCCTTGTTACTGGTCCAGAGAGCAGCATGGGGCTGTCGGAGGGATGTGCATCTCCCTGAGGAATAGGGCACATGGTGGGGACAGTTCATGGCTCCCACTGTGACATGGCCTGGGAAAGTGTCATCTGCTTCCCTAAGTATTCCTCTGGTGGGTTTAGGAGGGTGCCAGGCTCTGTGTCACAAGCTGTGTCTCCTGGTCCCTCATGGCTGTGTTCTCAGCATGCATCCAACAGTGATTACCTTAAGGTGCAGGTTGAACATTACAGCTGTGAAATACCCTTGTTCCCCGTACTGAAATCTGGGTGCTGCAAACCTCTGCTTTAGCCACTTTGGTGACTATAAAACCAGCAGCTTGCCTTAGGAGCAGGGTTGGGTGACTCTGGGGACCATTTCAGGGTCCCAGCAGCAGGGGCATCTCTCTGTGTGCCAAGCACAGGGCTGTGGTCTCCAAAGGAGAGCCACTTCCTTCCTCAGGAAGGTGAGCCTAGTGCTTGGGATGGAAGCAGTTTGTTGCTGGGTGGGTTGGTTTGTTTGAGAACCGTGGGATTAAAGCAAAAGGAAGTGTGTGTTCCCCCAGCACTGTCATGCTATCAACCATCTGCTTTTCTCTACAGTTTTCAGGGAACCGTACACCGTTCGGGTGGAGGACCAAAGGTCGATGCGTGGAAACGTGGCTGTTTTCAAGTGCCTCATCCCCTCTTCAGTGCAGGAATATGTTAGTGTTGTGTCCTGGGAGAAAGACACCGTTTCTATCATCCCAGGTAAGAGAGGAGCTACTATTCTCTTTGGAAATCTCCTTTGCCATGTGTGAAACTCATTGTCGTGGAGGTTCTTCTCTTGGCTTACTGTCTGTGCCTATGCTGCTGAAGCAAAGGCTTTTATTGATGACCATCTCATGGCTTCATACTGGAAAATTCTGGTGGTACATGCAGATGTGTTGTGTTCAAGGTCTCCTTGATGCTGTGGTCAGTATTTGTTGTATCTCTGGGTTCATGGATGTTTGATGTAAGCGTGCCCTGTTCTGGCTTCTCCTGTGTCCCTACAAGCCAGCTCACTTTGGGTACCTGGCATGTGGGGTGTGGGCAACAGGAAAAGAGCCGTCTTGTGCTCTCCATGTCCTGACTCCCGTGTCAGAGCTGGCTGTGATGTCAGGAAGATGCACAAGTAAATTCCCAGCTTCTCTTGTGAGTTTTCACAATTGATTGAGCCATGGGGCAAGGAACTTGGTAAAAATGGCATCATGCGCCTCTTCCCCGTGCTTGGCATCCCTGTCCCATGTGCCTGACTTATGGACTGGGATGTGTCCTGCTCTGCGCCAACTTTGGTCTGTGGGGAAGGGGCCTGTGGGATGGACAGGGTTCCCATTGGAGCAGAGAGCCTCTGAATCTGGGCTCTTCCCCCAGCTGGGAATGGGGATGAGGGGTGGCCGGAGCACTGGTGGAACACGGTCTCTGTGCAGCTCAGAGGAGAGAGGAGCTGCCGGTGCTGTGGGCACTGGTCCTGTGCTCCTGCCTGGCTGCTCACAGGCTTTGGAGCAGCACAAGGGCTGTGGGCAGGTGCTGGCACAGCATGGGGCCAGCCCCGTGTACCGGGGTGACCTTTTGGCTCCCTCCTCGGAGCCAGTATTGATGGCAGTGCTGGCTGCCTGCGAAGCATGTGTAAGCTAGTAGTAAAGCAATCAATACTGCTTCCCCCAGGGGCACGCAGGGAGAATTAAAGGATTTTGCCCAAAGTGAATGCTCTGCACTTGATATTTGCTCACAGGTCAGCAAGTCCCGATGCTCCTCCAGGGCTCTGTTGCTGCATTGGCAGTGCTGAGAGGAGCAGATGCAGGAGGGCAGATGCCACCAGGAGCAGGGCATGAGCCTGGTGCCTGCTGGGGCAGCTGCTGACCAAGCGTGAGAGGTGATTTGCTGTAATCCTGCTTGCAGGGCTGTTTCTTAAGGATCTTAAGGAGTAAAGTGCTTCACCTGGAGCGGGTGACAGGTTCTCCTGAGGGCAGTGGTGGCTCTTGCTGGTAGCCCATGCCTCTGAGCGCGGCTGATGTGCTGACTCAGCACAGCCCATGCACTGGGAGGCAGGCAAAGGGAAGCAGTGCTCTGGGGATGCTGATGGTGACTGATGGTCCCCAGGCTGTGATGCATCAGCAGGGTCTGTGTGCAGCCCCTGCATGCAGGGGACTGGGCTGCACTGACTGACTGAGGCTGTGTCCTTGCTGGCCCAGAGCCTGTCACGGTTTGCAGCTCCGGGGCCAGGAGCCAACTGCCCTGGCACTGTCAGGACCTGGGTCTGCAGAACCTCTGCTCCCCAGCACTGACCCCATTCTGACAGGCTCGGGATGAAGCACCACATGAAACTCTTTGCCTCTGGAGCATGGTCTTCCCTGGACGGGTGTTCAGAGTGATGAGTTTGTGTTGATCAGCAGCCAGCTTGTGTCCAAGCAACGTTTTGCCTCCTTGAGTACGAGTGTCTGCACAGAGATTCTGGCACGTGACGGTGTTTTGGAACACTGCGGAAATGACCATTTCATTTTAGCAATGAGAAACCTCCACGTGGTCTGAGAGGCTGTGGAAAAGTGTGTTTTGGGAGGCTGCCCTCAAGGCCGGCTGGTGTTGGGCAGGGCATGGCACCCTTTGCTGGGCAGTGCGATGTTCGTGTGAATGCTCTGCCCGTCACAGGCGTGTTTGAGCAGGACGCGGTGAGGTCCATCACCACCAGAACCTGGTGTGTTTGTTCCTTGGTGGCTGAAGGTGCCTGTGCTCCTGGCAGCTCTTCTAGGGAAGGTGGCTGTTGCTCCCGGGATCCTGGTTTGCTCAGCAGCAAGTTAGTGAACTGAGCACCCCTGCGCTCGTGTGATCTTATCCAGACTTGTTCCCAACTTTGCTGTGGCAGTGGATTTCTTAATATGATGATTTAATTAGAGTGGAACGATTTTAACATTCTAAAGCAATAATTACCCTAAAGACAGAACATATAAATTGTGTTACAGTGCAGAGTCAACACAAGCAAACATGTTTTGCTGTTGGATTACAAATATAGTATCTGCCTGAAGCTTATTTTTTTTGTTGTTGCTTGTGTTAGAGCTAAAACTGGCTTTGCTGTTACCAAAAACATGGTCTTTTCTTGACCGCTGGTGAACCTCTGCTTCTGTCCTAATTCTGAGCAGTGAAGACGAGGAGAGGAGGAGGGTGTCCCTGCTGTTCAGAGCAAACTCTGTGAAGGCTGAGGAGAGTTGAAATGTGGTGCTGAGGCCTAATAGCTCCCTTTAACGTGCTTTCTAGATGGTGAGATCAAGCAGTGGTGCAGACCCAGCACCTCATGGCTCGCTTCCACTCAGCCTGCAAACAGAGATGTGTGGAGGTGCCGCAGCTCTTTCAGGAGTACATCCAAGCTGTATTTACAGCTGGCTGTGTGTAACATGGTGTTTTTTCCGAACTTCACTGTGCCAAACCTGCTGCTGTTCCTGAAACTTTCCTCTAGTGCTTCCTGTGGAAGAGTGTGCATCTTCCCTGCGAGCCTTGGTGCAGCAGGGGATGAGCAGTCCTAATGAGCAGGAGCAGGAAAAGCCTCCATTGAGACCTCTCTAAGCGACTGGTTCCACAGTAAATCTCTGCTTTCCTTTGCATCCCTGGTTTTCACCCCACCAAACCAAAATACTGTGAAGCTCGGGAATCAGGGACCAAGCATTTCCTCTGGGGCTCATCTCCAGCTCTGTACATGGCCCTTTTGTGAGCTTTCTTGGGTTCTTTTAAAGCTTAATTGGGATTATGGAGCTCCCAACCTCTGCAGCTGGGCCTTTGAGACACATCTTTTCAGGCAGGCCTGACTGCTCTTTTGATGGTGGTTTGCTGGTGGGATGCAGGCACCTGCATCCCTCGCTGCGGCACAGGGAGCCTTGGGATGTGGGGCCCTTGCTCGGGTGCCTGCTGCTCGTACCCCTTGCAGAGGGTGCCTCTGCCTGGCTCTTGTCTGTTTGATTCCCTGGTGAACATGTCCCTTCAGGAGCACCTGCACTGAAAGAAATGTGGAGCGATTGTGGGGAGCACTCGGTGTCTGTGTGGCCCTGCTGCAGTGGGGGGGTTTGAGGTGGTGAGCGGCATTATTTGGTTAACTTGGCAACGCTGTAACTTACCCTGAAATCAGAGATAAATTCTTTATGGAAGGTTATCCTGCACATAAATCATCATTAGTGCAGCTCATTTTTGTTTAATGCCTACCTAACTGTGCCGTAGTCTAAAACTGTGTGTTTAGTGAAGTCAAGGGTTGCAGAGAAATTATAGGGTTTTCAAAAACCCATTTGCTTTGCTGGTGCTCACATCAGAATCAATCTTGCCTTTCGTTCTCAGCCTTGTTGCACACACAGAGCACTGCTCGCAGGACTCTGGCATTGAACGCAGCCTCACCGGGGGGACGTCAGCGGCGCTTGCGGGATCAAGGGCTGGGTGCAAGATTGCGCTTCACACCCAGGCTGTGATTTCAAACTCGGTTGCTATTGATGAATCTTGATGTGTATTTGGGGGGGAGTAATGGGAGGAGGATGGGAGGACTGCAGCTGAGCAGAACATCTTATAGACCCTTTTCCATAGGGAATGAGGGAGAAACTCCTGCTACAAGCCAGTTTAAGAACTCAGCGTGGTAAAGAGCTTTTTATTTTTAATTTTTATTTTTAAAGCACTATCACCAGGCTGGGTAACGTGAGGAGTCTCTCAGGCACATGCATGGCTTTGATTTGCCATGGAGGAGCTATGTCGCATATGCAACTGCAGCTGCTTTATTCGCTGTGGTAGCACCAGAATGGAAATGAATGGTGCTGACTTGTCCTCTCCTCAGGCATCTCATGGTGTAGCCTGATGTCAGCAGGCACAGGCCCTGCAGAACTGGGCATGTGGCGGCTGTTCTAGTGTGGAACCATGTATGTGGGCGCTCTTGGAGCGCACATCCCAGCTGCTGTTGTTGTGGTATGTTCCTGTGTGTGCTGCTTGGCTTTGGTAACCTTGTGAGCACGCAGGTGCCTGTACACTTGCAGCCAAGCCATTCCTCAGTCAGCTCAGTGATGTGAGTCTGTATCCAGGCTTGCTTTCTTGGCACAAACATGTCACTTGCCCAGGCTGTGCTACCAGGAGCCCCCAGGATGTTGCCTGGTGCCATTGGGCTCCAGTCCTGAGGCCGTCGGTGCACGTCTGCACCGGCGCATCCCAAGAGCACAGTGGGATTTGCCTTGGGAGGTTGTGTGCTGAGACATGGGTGTCGCTTGGGTGCATGGGCCTAATGCTGCCGGGATGGTTTTCCATGGTGTCCCTGGAGAACAAAAGCAGTGTCCTCATGGTGCAATGGCATTGTTTCAGCTGCTAGAGAAGGTGGATGGTGCTTGTCATCCTATCTTGCCTAGCCTGTTGGTAGCCTGTGGCTTGCCAGGGCAGCACGGAACAGCATTACTGGACTGGCAGCCCCAGAGCTGAGCTGCTATTTGATCCGTTGGTGTTGTGTACTTCATAGATAGTGTTGGAAAAAATCTAAATGCAGAACTTCTCAAGGTACAGGTGTTTCTAAGGGTCCTGCTTTTCTCAGCAACCCTAATACGTATCCTCTGAGGGCTACAGGCACTTGGACGTACTTATTTAGTAATTGGATATCCACTAAGTCCTTTCTCTGGAAGGCAAACTGTAAAGCCTGCCAGAAGGAAACTGGAAAAAAAAAAAGTGAGTTCTGTGAAGTTTTAGGTCTGTTCTTGTGTATGTTCTTGACTGAGCAGTAGCCTTTTAGAAGTTTTGAAGATCTCTGAAGTAATCTGTTTGTGGTGGTTCATATATGAGCTTAATTTGACCCGAGCAGCCCTTTCTGTCCCACCCCCTGCAGTGCCCAAGGCTGTTTCCGGGAGTCTTAAACTAATCTCAGCAGAGGGTTAGTGATGTGGGAGCTAAAACTGCAGCAGCTTTCTCATGGTTATGTATGGCTGTTCACCCTGAAGATATGTGCTCTCCTCTGCTGCACCTTGCAGCATCTGCCCACCAGTTCTGTTTTACTGTAAAGTAGTAGAGGTGCAAGTGTACACAAATTCCTCTGCAGTCTATCTCAAGACGTGGTGAATGTAGGGTTGCAGCATGAAACTACCTGCTATTAAACACCCAGCAAAGATTTCTGGGTGCAGCATCCCCCATGGCCGGGGTGCACGGAGGCGTGACCCAAGCGGCAGAAGAGCCAGGACCTGGATAATTCAGCATTGTCCTTGTATCAATAGGCTTGTTCTGGGCAACATCAGTCTCCTGTTACTGGAGAAAAGCTGGATGCTGGGACAGAATAATCACGGTGAGGTGAAAGGCAGTGGTTGTTTCTGTGTTTGTCTTCATTGAGATGGTTTGGGGACAGGAGATAGGCTGTTGAGGGTCGTTACTGGCCGCTGGCATTTCTATTTGGTTTAGCCTGAGTGTGAAATAACTCCATTGGGTTTAAGGCTGCCTGGGACCCAGCAGCCTGTGGGTCTGAGTGTGTCGGGCATGAGGCCACCCCATGTCCTGTCCCTGTTATCACTGTGATGGAGCATGGGGCTGGTGGTTGTGACCTCCCGAGAGAGGAGGGAGCCTGGGCTCCTGCTCATCCTGCCCGGCTCCCTCCTGGTGTGCGCACGGAGCAATCTGTGCAGACAGCTCCGAGATGAAAGCTGTGACCATTGGGCAAAAGGCTGGTGAAGAACTGGCCTTTTCAACTCGGTCTTGTAGCTGCTGCTGGGACAGGTTGACTCGCAGCATGGAGCAGCCTGATGTGATTTAAATGAGCGTTGTATTTCCCTATCTGGGGGTGCTGCAGAACCTTTTCCCCATTGATCCCGAGATTTCTAAAGGTGTCCTGGCCTCTCCCTACCCCCTGCCACCCTCTCTGGCTGCGACATGTGCCCAGACCTGTTACAGAGGGAAGTAGCTCCAGGCGTTATTCTCACCAAGTGGGGTGAGATTCTGTCTGAAATCATTTCATCCTTCCCCAGAGACTTGGCGTGAATTTTATCTAATCGCCATGGCAACAGATAAAAAAAGGTGTGAGCACATCTCCTTTTGCTGTGATAATTCAGATTTATATATTCAGATCAGATTGGAGTTAGAGATTTTAAAAGGAGCAGATGCAGCAGAAGGTGTGACTGCAAATAATGTGGCGAGAACGTTTGATGATCCTGCCCTTTAAGAGGGGAGAGCGCTTTCCCGCAGGTTTTTTTGGAATATAATTATTCCATCAAATCCACTTTAACAAGGACTCATTATAGCCCTGATAATGCAGAGTCACGTTGGAGACAATCTCGCACACGCATTCACACACACCGAGAAAAAGGACTACAACAAGTAAATACAATGCCAGGAGCAGTGAGGAGCGAGTGCGGCGCAGGGCAGGGGTTACCCAAGGGCTGGCTGCTCTGCTTCCATTGCTCCTGGTGCCCACCCATGCTGCGTGTCTCCACTTTTCCCTGGTGTGAGAGGCTAATTTGGCAGCTCCCAACCTTGTTGCCTGTGCGGCAGCTCTCAAAGATTTGCCTGAAATGGAGCTTGGGCCATCCTGAGCCAAAGCTGCTCACTGTGCTGCTGGAGGGGATGCTTTGTCTGCAGTTGGAGCAAGGAGGACTTGGCTTTCTCTGCAGGGTAGAGAAGAAAGGATGTGGAGAGGTTTGGAGAGGGAAAGGTGCTGTTGATCTAGTGCTTGGCATCCCGGTCCCACGTGATGTCCTTGCCCCTGCTCAAGCCCTGTGGCATTATAGAGCACGAGCCAAATACGGCATGACAAGCTCCAAGGCATGAAATACAGATGAGTAGCTGTTCTTGGAGCTGCCATCTCTTCATGTACCTGTAAACGTAAATCTTGGGCTGCCCCAAGGACTAGTTGTGTCATAGGGAAGGGACAAGTGGTGCATAGAAGGTGGGATGCTTGGCTGAGGGGTTGGAGCAGCCACAGGAGGCGGGTGAGCTGTAAATCTCTGCCTAACACTTAACCCAGACCCAGTGAGAGGTTCATTTTCTCCATAGCACCACTGGGCTGCCAGGGGCTCAGGATCCACATCAGGCTCCCTGGTGGCAGAGGTGACGGGTGTAATGAGCACCAAGGAAGCCTTGCTGCATCCCCGTGGTACTTGGTACTGCTTCAGCTCAATGCACAGAACATCCCAGCCAAGGGGGTATGTGCACAGACCCCTGGGAAGCACAAGAGCAAAGAGTGGTGAGCATCCACTGTGTTCTGCTTGCTCCTTTGCAGGGGCCTACCCCAGGAGGCTCTTTGGAGACAACAGCCATGATGCCCACTGGGCACAACCTTCAGCAGTGACTCTGGCATGAGGATTGAGATGATTTAAGTGGAAAGAGTGGATTGCAGAGAGCAGGCAGAGGAAGAGATCGGCAGGAGGAGAGGCATGGAGGAGCGGTCTGCTAGCAGCAGCCAGCAGGATGTGTTATACAGACTCTACTGAGTCCCAGGATAGATTATTCCAGTTATGCTCTGAATTGCAAATAGCGATCTTGCAGGAAATGACAAAGAAGTCAGGAACAAGAGGAAAGTCCTCTGGAGCACCTCTCTGGTGGCATGCAGGGAAGGGGAGCATCTTGGGCAGCAGGGGTCTGGAGGTGCATTGGGGGCTGATTAACCTCCCGTGGTGCTTGGAGGAGCTCGAGACCCTTGGATTGCACACTGTGTATCATTGCAAGCAGCTCCTCTGCTGAGAACCAGCTCTTGGGAAAGGTTACAGGGCCCAGCTCACAGCAGAGCTGAGCTATGGAATGAAATCTGGTGCTCCGTGTGCCTTCTGCGCCTTGCTGAACCTGCTGCTGCTCTGTGCCGCCTGCCTAACTGAGCTGAGAGCATCCAGGTCCTTGCTGAGTTGCAAGGGCTGTGGTCTTGTCTCCCTGTTAAGCAGGGAGTAATGCTTTTGTGCGTTGTATAGTCTTCC
>NW_009929175.1:19036-20505 GCF_000696875.1 Nestor notabilis
GAAATCCTCTGGGATATGAGTTTCTGTAAGGCACTGGTGTGACTCAAACTAAGGCTGTGATCACTGCTCTGCATGCCAGCCAGGATGCCCAATGTGCACACCATGGGGCTGCAGCCCGTGCTCAGCCACTGGCCACTAAGGGATCCTTGGGATCCCTAAGGGATGCGTAAGGGACCCTTGGGAGGCACCCCTCTGCCTCGAGTGCTCTGCAGGACTGCTACCAGCTTGATGGGCTTGGAAAGCACCAAAACCCCTTTGAAAATGCCCAAGTCAGCTCGAGAAATGGGTTTGGAGGGAGAGGGTTTGCTTCACCAGCTGTTTGCTGGCACATTCAGGTTCTCCACCCTCCCTAAATCTTCTTCCTTTTATACCTGCTTTTGAATTGTCATCTATGGGAGTGCAGACAGTGCTGGCTCCAGTCCTGCCAGCCCAGGCTCTCCCTCGGGAGCTGCGTCTCCCTGGGCACCATGTCAGTAATGGCTACAGCAAAGCCAAATGATGTGAAAGCTGTATAGGTCAGAACTTCTTTTCCAACCACATGTCTTTATGAGCTTGAGCCACTTGCCCCTGGGGCCTTGTGATGGGCTGCAGAGGGACAGGAACCAGCGCTGTGTGTAGTGGAGCTGAAGTCAAAGCCGCTTCGTGCCATCACAGCTGATGTGTCAATTGGGAGGGCTCACATGTGCATGACCACCTCAGCATGGGAGCAGGGCTGGGGCTCTTGCCCTGGGGAGATGGTGATGGTGGTGCAAGTGTGCATCTTCCCCTCCCCTCCCTCCCCGTGCATCCGTACACATACACAGATGCAGAAACAATCCCGGTCATTATTCCTACCATGGTGACAGTGACAGTGGCAGAGATGCCAGCTTCCTAACACAGACGGCTTTATTTCATCTCCTCTGTTTTTCAAAGCCTCTTTCATTTTGCATGAGGAGACAGATGTGAAGGGCTGCAGGCTGATAAATTCTGCTGTCTTCTGAAAAGAGAGGGTGGGTTTTTGTTGTGGTTGCTTCTCTTCCTCCCTCCCCAGCCCCCTCCTGGCAGTGCAGCCGCAGCCTCTTTCTGTGCAGGATGCTCCCTGCTTCTGGCATGGGATGTCCAATGGCCACCTTGCTGGGGCAGGGAGGGCCGAGCTCCCTGGTGAGCATCCCAGGGCATAGCAGGGCTGGATTTTGGGGTTGTGGTGGTGGGCCCCTGCTTGGGATAAAATGAGCACGTTGGTGCAGATGCATTCCTGAAATGCATCCGCAGTGCCCGGCCCTGGCATGCTCCATGATGTAACTGAGGAGGAGCTGATGTGAGCTGGTGGAGCAAGGGCTCAGCTTTTACAACCAAAACCCTTGTCCTTCTCCTTGCTACACCAAGGCTTTGGGGTCGCTGAGGGCTGTGGGGCTGCAAGGAGCAGCATGAGGACTGTGCACGGTGCAGGCTGTGCCCCTTTGGGATGCCGCAGAAAGCGTGTGCTCAAC
>NW_009929175.1:20574-41111 GCF_000696875.1 Nestor notabilis
GCTCCCCCCCTCCCTCCGCCTCCTCCTCCTCCTCCACCTCCTCCTCCTCCTCCTCTGCTGACGATAGCTCTAGTTTAAAAATAAATTGCTCCATCTTTAATTGCAGTTTAAATAACGGCTTCATTTTTATTTAAATGTGGCTCTGTAAGGCTTGGAGAACAATTAGGAGAAAATACAGGGCATTGCTCTGGTGCATGTGTTCAAGCATATAATTAATTTTTTTTCTTATTATACTGATGTTTGCCGAATCTGGAAAAAGATCTTATTGTTTCTCTTGATTTAGTCATGCACGGGATCTACAAATACACCACCAGCCATTTCAGGACTCCATTTCATAAGCCACGAAGCCTTTGTGCTGACATGCCAAAGGAGGGCTCCTCAGATCCCTAGCCTGCACCGTTCATGGGCTCTGCACCCAGCAGAGCCCACTTTTTCCCACCCCAGGACCTCTTGAATACCAAGCTGGTGGGCACAGCCCGTGTTGGGGCTGATGGATGTGTCCTCAGCCCCTTCTGAAGGCTTTTGGTAGCCCCCAGCGCCAGGGATGGCTTCTGTAGACCTGAGAGGCTGCACTTGGGGCTTGCTATGGTGAGAATTTGCGCTTTTAGTTGATGAATGGTATTAAAAGGCTAATAAATGACTCGGGGACATTGGGTGAAGACTCTGAATGACCCAGGGACCTCTCTCACAAGTGAGCTAGCCATTCAGGAATATAAATCTCATTCAGAGTCGATAAGGATTAGGTTCCTAAGTGCCCAACATAGCTAAAGTGCTTCTGCAAATGCTGCTTGTTAGAGGGTTGCAGAGGAAGCTGCATGTGGCCTGGTGGGCTGTAAGCTTATCAGTCAAAGGTGCTTTACTTGGTGACAGGAGCCACTTGTGGTAAACAAGCTGCTGGCCCTTTGGACTCCCGACAATCTTTTAACCATTTATTAAAGCAGCTATGAACTCTGCTTGGAAATGAAAGCAGAGATTTTTCACAGATGGCAGCACTGCCAAAAGCAGGCATTCAAGAAAACATTCATCAAAAACATTCATTTCTTTCAAAAAGAAATTGACGTTTATAGCGTAGACAAATTTGGGACTCATTTGCTTTGCCTTTCAGTTTCGGGATTTTTAGAGGTCACATTCTTCTGCACCTTCCAGGGCTGGAAACTGGTGTTATTTTTGACTGGAAACTGAGATTCCCATATAACCACGTGGCACCAAGAAATGGGATGTGGGAAAGGGCAGGACCCCATGTGTGTCTGGGGCAGGTAGGGGGGCACTGGCTCTGTGGTGAGGCTGGGAAGGACGAGTGTCCTCCTCTCTCCTTAAACAGCCAGAACATCCCTTAAGAGGGAGCGATCGGTTCGCAGCTCATCTCCATTTCATCTGAAGGCTGCACCATGCTGGGTTTCAGCCTTGTTATGTTTTCTCTTGAGCAACACCTTTTATTTCTGCAGCGTTTAATATTCCTTTCCAGAGCCTGCCTTCCCTCTTCTGGGTCTTTCCACTGAAAGCAGCTTTGAAACCATAGATTGTCATGGCTGAGCTGTGCCTGTGGTTTGTGCGTCAGTTCTCTGCCTGCTCGGGTGCTGTCACTGCTCCCCAGGCTCTCCCTGTGCCCACTTTCCCTTCCCTGCTGGGCATCCCTGGTGCAGGGTACCTGTTACAGGCAACACTTGGCTCAGGTGTGTAGCTTGGGCTCACAGACAAGATGTTTCTCTTGGCCCACATGGCCATGGGCTCCCTAAGCACACAGGCACGGTCCAACAGGCTTGTGCCTGTAAGAGCAGTCAAATCCTCTCACTCTGCTTGAAGTCAGGGTCTGGCATTGACCCCTCACGCAGCAGAGCCATTGAGACCTGGGAAAGCTGGCAAATTGAACTGGGCTGATGGGACCAAAAGCATCCATATGTTGGTCAAGAGGAAGCACAGGTCTTTGTTTCCTCATCGCTAGGGAATTGTGGTCGCAGTTGAAATGAGAAGCTTCGTGCTGGTTATCACTGTGTTCCTGCTTCAGACCCTGATTGATTGCTCGTAGCTGCTTCTCCCTGCAAACCAGCTCTCATTTGCATCTTGGAGGAACAGTGTGCTGCAGGCAGCGGAAGCTGGTGACACCACTGGAGGCTGCATGTTGTGTGTCATTTAATGTCCATTTAATTCGCATCTCTTGTTTTTTGTTTGCAGTGTGATGCTGTGAACTTAGTGGTGTCATACACTCGATGGGTGCCTGTAATAGCAGCACATTGAACACTGCAGTTTCTCAACTGCTTCCTGAGCATGGAGAAGTGTTAACATTTCTACATCTTGTTTTCCACTCTCGTATGTATCCCAGTGCAAAGATGTGAGTGTTCACAAGAAGCTGGACAGCCAGGCAAGGTCCCTGCCATGATGCACTGAGCATCCCTGCATCCCTGATGGTCTCCTGGGTGGTGGGTGAGCAGCCTGGCTGGAGTGTGAGATATGCAGGATTATTGCTGGCTTCTCCAGGTGAAGTCCCGCTGCTTCTGGCCTGCTTCCACATACTTAGTGCTGCTCCCTGAGCTCGGCTGCTGTATAATCGATCAGACATCCTGGCACGTCCCATTGTTTAAACAAGAGCTATGGCTATTGCATACAATATATGTACAACACGCGCGCAGCGGTGTCAGGAATTAACTTCATAATCATCTTCGTGATCTTTCTTGGCAGAGGACTGGCATAACCTGTCGTGTCTTATCTAGTGATTGCGTTTGAGTTATAGTTACCTCCGACCTGGCTTTCGGGTGAGATCGATGGTGGGTGAGGCTTTATAATGCAGGATTCCTCCCTGCTACCTGGCAAAGCCTGGAACAGCTGCTTGGCTGCACCAGGGAGGTTTACATTGGATATTAGGGAAGAATTCTTCACTGAGAGGGTGGTCAGGCATTGGAACAGGCTGCCCAGGGAACTAGTGGAATCACCCTCCCTGGAAGTGTTCAAAAACCATGTAGATGAGGCCCTTTGTGATATGGATTAGTGGTGGGCCTGGCAGTGCTGGGGTAATGGTTGGACTTGATGATCTTAAAGGTCTTTTCAACCTAGTTGATTCTGTGGCACTCTGGATGCCGAGGGCACCAATTTGCAGCTAACATCCACTTGGAACTTGGTGGGGAATCTCCTGCCTGAAGGCTGGGGAAGGGAAGGAACCAGAGGTGGGTTCATCTCCTTGCGTTCTCTCTCCAGCCACCCAAGGACAGGACAAAATCAGGTCACTGCTTAAGCAGTGCAGGCTTGGGAGCTTGCAGCAGCTCCTCTGAGTGTCATGCACATGGGGGGAGAAGCAAGAGGGGAGTTTAGAGGAGCTGTTCACACTTGCCTCCTGTGAGGTGGGCCTTGGCACCCACCTTGCTGGATAACAGTGCCTTTTCCAATTGCCAGGGCTCCCTGCAGTGCTGTGCTGAAGCCTTCCTGCCCGGTTGGCAGCCCTGTACCCAGCACGCTGCATGTGGTGCTCAGTGTTGTGTTGAAAGTAAAGCCTATGACTCCCCTGGTGATTTCTTTTTGGTTCTGAGGTTTTTTGTTTCCTTGACAGAGGGAGTGTATTACAGTCAGTGGCTGTAGGAAGGGCATGCAGGGATGGAGCTCATGGAAAAGACCAGAATGGTGTAATATGCAGTTCTGGTGCTGACATGGAATCTTCTGTCCCTTTGCTGTCTGGTCAGTGCTCCAGCAGCTCGCAGTTAGCAGAATGCTGGTCTTGGTGCTTGGCATGGTGCTGCTCAGCTCCTCCTCACCCTGTCTCTGTGCAGGAGCTGGGAAATCGGGGTTCCAGGGGCTCAGCTCCCTCTGGGCTGGCTTCTCCTCCCTGCTTTAGACGTGTTTCAGCTTGAGCTTGGGGTAACCTGTTTCATGTCCATGTGCTCTCTCGTTGAGCATCACTTGTGTCCCTCGAGCATTGCAGACCCAATAGTCTCACTTCCAGAAGCTGTTAAAAACACATGTGTTTCTCTTCCCTGCAGGGGAGAGTTCTTTGGAGATTATATTTTTGTTCTAGTTGAGACCAGATTTAACCAAATGCCCGTCTCCACTGTGTTGGCAAGAACATCTTGTGATGCCAGCATCCTATGAAATGTGAAGGACTGAATTTGTTCTTTATTTATACATATATACACAATGCATGAAACAAAGGAGCTAAAAATGATGAATTGCAGCTAATGCTGCTGCGTGATGGAGATAAGACCGTAATTATTTGTTTGGGCAGCTTAAATCAACACCAAAAGCCTGATGGAAAACAAAGCGATGATTTAAACCTCTGCGTGGGTCTCGTGGGCTGCGCAAACCAAGCATGAACTTGTGTCACAGGCTTGTGTGATTCTGGCATTCGTGCATGGTTAAAGCTGGTCATTTTGGTGTTATGCTTCATGTGCCACCCTCAGAGCAAGTCTGGGCATATGTATGGGGAGAGATGCACTTTCAACCTCTCTCTGTGCTGCCTCAGTCTTGGTTTGCTATTACCAGTGGTATCATTTGTGCTGTGGATAGGGCTGCAGCCCTGCAAGTCCTGCCCGCTGCAGAGGGGTGGATGGGTCTCCAGCAAAAGCCCAGCCCGTCCTGCCTTGTTAGGAGAGAGATGAGTGAGCTGGAGCTGTCTCAGCTCTGGATGCACCTGAACCCGGGGCAGAGGCTGTAAATTTTTGCGTTCATTATGTTTGTTTTGCTTCAGTTTAATTAACTGATCAATGAAAGCCTATCGAGCTCTGACCTCTCCTGCAGGCACCGTAAATCAGCTCCGCCGCTGGTGGAAGGGGCTTGGACATGCTCCCGGCTGCCGAGCTGTGTGCTTGTACCTCTCAGGGCTGAAAATGCCTGCGGCGAGAGGCAGAGCCCCCGCAAGTGGCAGCACCTCCTGCCTCAGCTCTTGTTCTCCTCTATCTCTTGTAGTTGGTCCCTTCATTGCTGCCTGTGCCTGCTGGGACAAGTGTTTAAAGTGTCTTTGCTTGTGCTGTGATGTATGAGTAGCTCCCGTGAATCCTTGGCTCCCACCTTCTCGCTATGGCCCCACCACTTCTCCTTGTTCTTCACCTCTGCTCTGAGGGTCTCAGCCCCTCCTGCTCCTGAGCAATTGCATCTGGAAGCCTTTGTTTTTGTGGTGACCCTGGATACCCTGTGCATACCCTGGATAATTTCCTTGGAAGGCAGATTTGAAAGCCCCCATCCCATTTCCCTTTTGCCCCGCCAAATCTTGCATCTCCATTTCCATGCACTGGTTTCTTGCTCTTGTTTCTCCTCTTCTCTTGTTTAAAGCATCCTCTGGATAGTTGCTCCAAGCTGAGCCAAGATGTTATCAGCACTTTGAAGGTTATCCGTATTGGTTTCCAGTTGAAAGTGAGAGGCACTGGGACATGTCTGCTGTAATTAGACCCACTGAATTATTAACAGGCAGGAGAGGTGCACCCATAAAGATAATGGGATTCTCCTGGGTTGCTCAGGAGAGCCAGTGCTGCTTGGGACTGGGATGCAATGCTGTCATCTCCTCCTGGAGACTGCACTGTGTTGGGCTCAGCCTTCTGTGATCTGCTTTCTTTGGCTTTAGCCCGGGCTCAGAGAAACCCAGCATTCCACATTTGGAGAGTTGGATGTGTCCCCGAGGTTGTAGCTACAGCTCTGAGAAACAGGGGTTTGCATTTAATTATGATGACAATTTCAATCCTGCAGCCTGTGTTTAAAACCAGGCAGAGCCTCTCTTGTTCCAGCACTGCTCCCTCCTGCCTAAAGACTGCTGACACTCAGAGCTTCTTCCCTCGCAGAGCACCTGTGGGACTCTGAGCTGCTCTATTGCAGCATGTGGCTTCCGAAGCCGGTAGCTGAATCCCTTTCCACCGCCCTCCCCCTGCAAGAGCCATTTCAGCCTGTGTTATTCCCATAGCAGCTCTATCGCTCCCTGCTTTCTCCCCCTGCCCAACATAAGGGTTCTGCA
Organism: Nestor notabilis; assembly: GCF_000696875.1. Lineage (NCBI taxonomy): Eukaryota > Metazoa > Chordata > Aves > Psittaciformes > Psittacidae > Nestor > Nestor notabilis. The sequence goes on from NW_009929175.1 coordinate 26,498, forward strand.
CCCACAGCTTGAGCCATTAGCCACGTGTCTCCTATTTCAGACAAAACCTACTTTTCTGAAGTCTGGAGAAACCAACCTGTGCTGTGTTTCAGAGGTGCTCCTTTCACTCCTGGCTTTTATCACTATACTTCTTCCTGAAGTGTTAGAGAGAGAGACACTGGCAAATCTAAGGGTCAGATCTGAGGATCCATGGTGGATCCTGCAGTGGAAGAAAAGCTTTTGCGTCCTGCATTACCACCATGTATTTATATTTCAGTGTACAGAGGAAGAATGCACATATCATCAAATGATGCACTTTTTTTATCTTCCTTATTGCTTCTAATGCTATAGCTGGTGTTTTAAAACCACTAAAAGCATAAGCATTAAAGCAATTTTCCAGAGTAATACAGCAAGAGGTCTACAAAAGCTCTGCAACATTTGATAATAGTTGCCATCTTCAGCTGAAGATAATGATGTTAACAAACGTAATGGGAGTAATGAGTGGAGATTCAAAAAGCAGCTTTTGTTTAATTTTTTTGTCATGCAAATGAGTTTGGGAATAAAGAAGGAGAGCAGAAAATAATGAAAACTTCATTTGAAATGAGTCTTAATCCTTACAGCCAGAGGGAAGGAGAGGGGATGGGCTGCATGGCTGAGCACAGCATGGTGGTGGGCATGGGTCTGTGCTGACCGCTGTCCCCTGGCCCCGTTGCTTTGAGAAAGCATGACTCCCCTGGGGGGCTGGTGGTACCATGCTTTGTGTTTCTGCAGCACCTTCCACTTTAAAATGATGCCAGCTGAGTTCAACCTTATGACAGCCCAGCAACTCCCTCTCCCCATCAGAACAAGTGAATTTGTGTTATTTAGATTGACTCCCAGCCAAAGTGATAGGTACGAGGTTGGCAAATAAGCATCCTTGTGATGAGGACTGCCACTTATGCATGTGCAGAAGCTTCAGGTCTGTCAGCTTGTGTCAGCTTGCCTTCTATGGAGTGTTTAATCACCTAACCCTTGGCCAAGAAATGCATTAAGAGATCTGTGGCGAGTAGGAGCTCAAGAACTGAGGGATGCTGCTGCCTATCCCTCTTCTGTTAGTCTGCCCATGAGGTGATGGGAAGAGGGCAGCAGGAGGGAGCAAGTCAAATCAGGTATTGCGCATGAAGACAGCTGCAGGCAGCAGTTCTGGAAACTGGGAAGAGCTGGAGGAACCAAATAACCTCTCTTCCTCTTAAACAGGGGGTCTTTAGGGTGCCAGGAAGATGTCCTTTGGTGTGGGAGCCTGTGGAAGGGCAGGGAGCACAGTGGGTGACCCTCGTGCCTACGTTAAGGCTATGCAGGGGCACTGGCGCCCGGGCTGGCTCATACTCTGCCAGTGAGCAGATGGTGGTCACGGCTGCGTGAACGTCCTTGGGCACAAAACGCAGCGTCCCCGGCCCTGGGGGGGGACCACGTCTGTCCCCTTTCAGCGCCTGGACTGCCGCAGCTGCGCGGGCAGCAGGGTGGGATCCGCTCCCGCATCAGATGGATTTGGGTGCTGGGAGGCTCCTCTGCTCCCCAGGGACATAGCCACCTTTGGCAGGAGCCCTCCACAGCATCCTCTCTCCTTGTACATTGATTTGGAACATTGTCACTGGCCTCACTGGGTAGCAAGTGAGTGTTACTGGGGAAGGAGAATAACGCTTCTAGGAGGTTTTGAGTGTAGCTCCTTGGCATGTGTGAGTTGTCTCTCGGGGCTCTGGAAGGCTCAGAGTGATGCTGAGCACTGGCTGGGTCGCAGTGTGGACAGAGCAACGTGGCTGCAGGCCGAATGAGACATCTTGAAAGGACACACCATGCTGTAAAATGCAAGGCCTTCATGTTCTCCTCATCTGCCTTTTATTGGAAGGGTGAAGATGTGAGTTATCGCATCTGGCTCTGCAATTTACAGCTTTTAATTAATCTGAAATTTCGACATAGATTTTTATGGTGAGCAGAGGCATCTCTGCAAGCTGGGGAGGGACCTTAACGATGATCCAAGATGAATCTGCTGGATGAAATATCAGTGCAATAAGCAAGGCCATATAAAACAGAAATGCAGAATAAAAAAATGCCCTAGATATCAAAGCAATGATCTACAAATGAGGTTTCTTTCTGGAGCCCTTCCCTGTCGCAACAAGAGTGGTCCCTACCTGTGGGCATGTCAGCTGCCCATCAGCGTAATGTCCAGGCTAATACAATAGCTGTCTTCTTAGTGATGTGTTGGGTTTGCAGTGGTCACAGCAACACTGTTCTTTGTTCCAGCATCTAGCGATGATGAAAAGCAGGTCAAGGAAACCTTAGCTGTCTGTGCGTGATGGATACTCAATCCATCACCAGAGGACTGTGAGGCCAAAGGATGGAGAGGTCTGTTGAGTAAGGACTGGAGTAAGAAGCAGGGTTTGGATGTGGTGCTCTGGGTGGGTTCTGCACAGCTCCTTCCCCTGCCTCTGATGCTGACTGTGAGCAGAGTGAGCAGGGCTGGGACGGTGAGGTGTGCCCACTCCAAGTTATGCACAGCACGTGCAGGAGGATTCCTTGTGATCTGGGACAGTTGTCCTCTCTCTGTTGAGGTGTACATGGTGCTTTCCTGTTCTTTCTCGGTACGTAGGGTCAGAACTGCACTCTTTCTCTGAATCTCACACAATAACTTGTCTCTGCTGTGTAACAGGGCTGGTTTAGTCCCTCCAGAGAGTTTGTGGTTGCTGAACAAATCTGCACTGCCAAACTCCTCATTATGTGGGTTACCCTTGTTTGCTGACCTCTGTCTTGGTGCTCTGCAGAGTGAACAAGGGCCTTCTGACCTGGTGCTGCAGTCGATGCCATGCCATGTAGATGGGTGCTGGCTCAACAGGGCACACAGGGATTGATGCTCTGCTTTATGGGGCTCCCTGTGCCGCTAGGAATGTGTCAAGCTGGAAATGGCTTCATTTGCCCAGCAGCGAGTGCGAGCACATTGGAAATGTGCTGACATTACCTTGTTTGTTTAGGAGTGCAGACCCCCAGCGGCTGCAGGCAGTGTGACGAGCCACCACGCTACTGGTGCTCTTCTGTGTGCACCCAGCAAGCTGTGGGTGCCTGCCTGGGTGCTGAGAGGAGGAAATCAGATGCAGAGATGCTCGAAGTACTTTGGTCAGAAGGCTGGAAGTTGAGCTTGCTTCTTTCTCTGGTTTTCTTTCTGCAGCTTTCAGAGTGCTGCATTATCTTCTGTTTTCCTTCTCCAGCCACCTAAAGTCTGGAAAATTGCACTAATGAAGGGTAATTATACAGTGTGGGGATCAGGCTTCCATTTGAAGTCTCTTAAAGTTGGGTAAACAGACGCAGGAAACATTTGTTTACAAATATTTTACTGCAACAAAGAAATGAGGGGAGCAAGCTCCTTCTGTCCCTATTAGGTGCCTCCTTTCATTCCCTGAGCCTTCCTCCCTCTGGTGGGTCCATCGGCACATGCTTGGAGAATCCCTGGGGAGCAGGTGAATCCCCTGATGCAGTATGAGCCTGACAGCAGTGCTGATGCCTCCATGAACTTGGGTCCTGTGGCATTTTAACGCAGGGGAGGGGCAAGGTGGGAGTTTGCTTTTAACATCAATATTCAGAAATGGTGCATGTGAATAATTGATGGTCCTGTCAGCTGGGACCTGTCCATGTGCCACAGCAAAGCTGAGGTGACAGAGAGACAGGCTGGGCTGGGGGCAGACTCCTGTCTCTTTTGGGCACCACCACAGTGGTGGGCATAGGGTGGGCTCTTGCCAAAGGCCTCTGGGTTACCTTTGGCTGCTGCTGGCATGTTGGGGAGCTCAGGGTCAGGCAGGGTTCTGTGGCCCCTGTCCTGGGCAGGGATGCCCCATTCTCCAGCGTGGACCATGGGGCTGGCAGCAGGTCCTCCAGCTGCTTCCCGGGCCCCACTGGGCTGTGGTGGCACAGCCACTGATCTGGACGTTTTAGGTGAAAAATAATGGGTCAGCAGGATTTGCCTGACCTGAAATTAGCTCTCACAAGAAGAGCTTAACCCTCATTGCTCCCTTCCTGGGTCAGTGTCTCCTCCCTCCATAAGTCAACCCGGCTGCGTGCTCATGTTCTGCTCTCTTTTATTAATATCTATTTTTACTCCTTCTTTCAGATGTCCTTTGTCTCTACGGTGATTACACAGCTCTGTTCCGAGCAGGCATGTTTTCTGTGAGCCACTGGCACTTAGGCCAGGATAGCTGTCTCCCTAACGATAATGTACTGTGCCATGTGGCTGCTCACAGCAGCAGGGATGCGATCCATGACACTTTTGGGTGCTGTGCGCTTGGGCTGAACTTGTGCAGGAGCATTCATCTGCCTATCCTGATGGCATGGGGCTCCCTTTGTAGAGCTGCATGGCCATAGGTCAGTTTTGGCTTGCTCTGGTGGGTTGGACCTGGAACATGGTTTGGTTCAAGCCTTGTTTCTGGCTTAAGATACTCAGCAGCATGCTCAGCTGCTCCTTGCAGGAGTCACTGGGGTCTCTGCCACTAGAACAGGCGAGCGTCACACCAGGATGTGTGATGCCACTGTCAGTGGAGGTGGTGGCAGCTGGATGGACCCAGTGTCCTGCAGCTGGATGGGTCTGGGTGTCCTGCAGCTGGGTGCACTTGGTTTCCTACCGCTGGCTTTACTGGACCCAATCCAGTCTGAGCAAGGGCTGCTGTCACCCCACTGGTAGGGCTTAGCCTCCTGCCAGCCCTGGGATGCATCAAAGCTTCAGAGTTACCCCTTCAAAGCTGCTGGCACTCAAAGCAGGGGGAGAAGCAAAGACCTCCCCCAGTAAAAACTGCAAAGGAGAGGCGAGAGTTGGAGCCTTTCTTGCAGGAACCCTGAATGGGAGGGAGGAGCAGGGTTTAAGCTCCCTGCCGGTCTCTCTGAGCTGCTCTACAAAGCAGCCTCCCAGCTTGGCGAGCGAGATACAGCGAGAGGTTTTAAAGTTGTGACCTTAGCAAATGTATTAGATGGGAGAAAAGAGCCTTTTCTCCTTCCCCCCGTTACGGTGTCAGCGTAGCCGTGGCTTTTAAACCACATTACACAGGCTTGTCATCCAAGATAAAATGTTATTAAGATAAAATGCTACGCAGGGAACAGTAGGGGACTTCCCACCACTGTATTTCAGCGCAGCCATAGGATTGTGAGGCCGTCTCTGCCGCTGGAGCCACTGCCTGAAGCTGGCATGGCTGTGGCTGGAGCCTGTGCTGCTGTGGGTCCCTGCGTGCTCCCCTGCAGCAGGGTGCCATGTCTCATTGAGTGTTTGCAGGGGTACATGGACAGCAAGGTGCTGTCCTGCGCCTGCCAGCACACTGAGCATCACCTTCCCCTTCCCGGCTGTCATCCGTGGGCACAGCTCAGGGGGAGGCAAAGGCATCAGGGCACTGTCCTGTGCGGAGGTGACAGCGAGCATGTGGGCAGCTGAGGGGCCTTTCTGTGCATGCCCTGTGTGTGTTTGCAGCACCCATCCTGCTGCACCCCAGGCGATGGCCACTGCGCTACCCCAGCATCACACTACCTGGCTTCCCTCATCCCATGTGGGGTGCTGGAACCTCTTTAGCCTAGCTGACAGCCTGTCAATATATTAATGTACTCCAGCCTCTGTTAGAGCCTGTGCTAATGCTCCTCCTGCCCTTTGCCATCACTTCTAGATGTGCAGTGTGCACACAGTGCAGTGTGGCTGTGTGACTGTGACACGAACCTGCTGAGCCACGCTGGCAGTTGCCGGTGTGAGAGCCTCGTGCAGTGTTGGAATATAGGAGAGGTCTCCAGACCCTCTTCCAGTGACTAAGATGTTGAGGTGAATCCTTTAAAATGACTTGAAAAAAGTAGGGCTGCTCCTCAGCAGCTGTAAAAGGAGAGGGCAGGAGGCATCTCCCCTCGGCTTCAGCGAGTCTGGAGCAGAGGAGGGACCCCGAGGAGGAGTGTGTGTGATCTGCAAGCCAAGCACAAAACAAAACATGGAGAGGGAAGAGCTGCTTTGACCTGACACCAGGGAAGAACAGAAAAAGGGAAGAAAGGGGAGAAGAGGCGAGCTGTAGTTACAAGGCTGGGTAATCCCTCAGTTGAGCCCAGCGAGTGCTGTAGCTGGAACATGAACTTGTCCTGGGCATGTTCGGCTTGTAACAGGGATGAATGTAAAAGCAATGCTGTTAGCTGCCTTATTAAAGGCTTGGGTCTAAGTCAATATGCACGCGTCCCAGGTGGCTCAGCGCCGTAATTCCTAAAGCTGCACAGTTCTTTGCCAGCACTTTTTGCTTGCAGGTTCCTCCGTGTCATTTAAACCCTCCTGCTGCTTCACTGCCTGGGTTTTCTCTCATGTGTGGGGAGAGGGCTGCCTGGTCTCAGGCAGTGCCAGGGCTGCCCTGTGTGTCATGGGTGGTGAAACACGTCTGTGCCCTGTCCTGCCCATCGTGCCAGCTCTGTTTCCAGCATCGCTCCCTCCTGCTCCACCCATGTGTGTAAAATGGGGCTTGGGCTCATGGTCCTCACCCCAGCAGGCTGCACCAATTTGATTGCAGAGCTTGTGTGATGAAGCCATAACCAGATCCTACAACCTTTGGTCACTGCACGATTTATGAAGCTGCCAGCCGTGTGTGATCGCATGTGTAAGGCTGAATGTCTGACTCGCATCTGCTGTATCTGCTCTGGTGAGCAAATATTTGCAGGCAGAAGGAGATAATCGCTGCTGATACAGGTATTTACCTATCCTGTTCAGCTTCTTTCTGTCTCCCTGCCTGCCAGCCTGAGCCAGGGCCCACAAGTTACCTGTCCACCAGGGAAGGTACCCTCCATGGGTTAGCCAGTTCAGCTCTGGGCTGGGAATCTTGGTACAGCCATTCATTGTGGTGTTTTCCAACACTTTTCTCCCACTCCCATCCTTTTCCATCCCCAGTCCTTCACACGGTGCCCTGTGATGATGCTGTATGCTGTGATCCCATGAGCTCCTCCCCAGCTGGTTGGGGTCACTGTCACCCTTGGAGGAAAAGCCCAGCGAGGTGGTCCAGGTCCTGGAACTGGAGCCAGGGCAGCCCCAGCACCCATGGGTGGCTCTGGGGTGTTCTGCATGGAGTGGGAGAAGTGGTGCTCTGTTTGTCTGAGTGAGAGCAGAAGGGTTTGTGGGAATTAGGAACAGGCTAAAGCCCATTGCCCATATTGCAGTCGTGAGGCTTTGCTGAGCTTGCCTGAAGCAGGGGGGTGCCGGAGCTGGGAGTGCCTGCTGTGCACTGCTGCATCCTTGAGGATGCATCCAAATGCTGGGGTCTGAATGGGATAAATGAGTATTGTCATTGAAAAACCTGTCCTGTTAATACTGGTGGGCCTTAACATGCAGGCAGACAGTGCTATGCGTGCCGTTCTCCTAAGTAATGGGATTTGGTTTTAACCCAGAGACCATCCCTTAAAGCTAATGAAAATGTGTATTAGTGTGGACTGCTTCCTGATTTGTGTGATCTTTGTGCCTGCCCTTGCATCCGGTTTACACGTGGGTGTAAAAGCCCGGACATGCCCCCGGAGTGCCGGGGTGGTGGAAGAGCTTTGCTGCTGGCTGGGCAGCTGGGGCGGATGCAGCCTAATGGCTATTAGGGGCTGATTGCACACACGCACAGCTGGTGCCAGGGAGCTGAACAATAAAGTAGCCACTCTGGGCTGATTGGGCTAATCCCTGCTGCAGACCAGGGCCTGTTTTTATTAGTTTTCCCCAATCAAATTAGATTGCCAGACGACAGATCCTATTAAATGAGGGGAGACCTCCAGCATGGCGTGTCCTGCTGGTCCTGGGATGCCGGCCATCATCAGCTCCTGGAAGGTAGGAGGATGCTGGTGGTATGAGGATGCCTTTGCCTTTGTCCTGGGAGCAGAGCAGAGGTTATCCCCCGAGGGCACATGGCTCTGACCCTCTTTGGCACTGTGGCAGAGCCCTGTGTCCTTCATGGACGTCTCTTGCAGGTGCATCATTCCACACATCCCTCGCATAAAGCATCCTCCCTGAGCCCGCCCCATGCTGGCTGCTGGCCTGTATTAATTTCACTTCATTTTAACTCTCCCCCCTCACAGGCAGGGCAGACCCAGCTGCGAGCTTTGGCATGAGGCTTGTGTGTTGTGTGCTCCGAATAGCAGATCACGCTGCCCTTAATCCGGGGACCCAGAGCTGGGTTTTGACTAGAGATACACTAATGGGATTTGGGCTGCCTTGAAATGTATTTACTGGCAGAGATGATTGATTGGTCTATTGATAAACTGCTATTGATTAGCCTTACGTGGCTTTGAGACAGTTGGGCTTCAGCCTGCCCATCATCCATCAGTAATTACTGCATCCTGCCATGAAATCCATGAGAAGATGTTTGTGGGGCTGAGGGTACCAACAGCTGTTTCTAGTGCCAGAACCATGACAATGTCACTGGACTTCTCCGAGAGCTCTTCTCCATCACTCAGAGGTTACTCATACACCCAGTAAAGCTGTGGGGAGAGAAGATGCAGAAGGTGGTGCCCATTTGGCTGCAGCCCTTGTTCTGAGGCTTTTGGGGCAGGGCCGTGCCTGAGGTGTGGGTTTGGGCATAGCATGGAGTTTGTGTGTGAGAGATCCTGTCCCTGTGTTGAGGCTGTACAAGTGTTGAGGGTCTGGGATGGGCTGGGTTTGGATGGGAACTTCTGGAGCCTGATCCGATCTGCTTTGAAACTGTAATTTCACCCTGGTACTGGGGATGAGACTTGTTTTATGCAGCTGATGTTTCTTCTTGATTGAAGAAAGAGGCAGTGCCAGGGCGGAAAAGAGTTCCTGGCAAGCATAATTAATAGCAATTTCAGTGCCCTGCTTATTGATTCACCATGGAGTTACCTCTTCCAGGAGAGCATTCCCACTGCTACATTTGTGTGTTTGTTATCTCTGTGCAGTTGGGCTGCAGGAATATTCCTATCAGAGCATTGTGTGGGTCTGAGATGATGACCCAGGGCAGGGTGGTGTGGGGCAGGCCTCGCTTGGCAGCATCTCAAGCTGGGCTTTGCCTCAGTCCCCGCTTGGGGCTGCCCGTGGGGAGCCACATCCACCCTGGATCATGGTGCTAGTGGCCAGGTATAGGTCACTGCTGGGGATTCCTGGGAGTGCTCACTCCAGCTCACCGAAACACCAGTGCCCTGGGTAGCTCCGTGTAGGAATAAATGTTTCAGTTGCACTATAAATAATGGAGCGAATAAAGATGTTGTGTAAGCGGTGCTCTGGGTTTTGCCAGAAGGTATGCAGTTTGTTGTGGGGGTTTTTTGTTTTGTGTTGTTGTGGGTTTTTTTGTGCCTGTCTTTTACCTTTTCCTCCCCGTTTTTTATTTCCTTGAGTCCAACACAGAAAGCTTCACATGGGGGACTCAAGGGAAGGCAGCCCTGCTGCAAGGGAGGGAGAAGATTAAACTGTTGAAACTAAGTAAATCAATTCTTGTCAGTGCTGTACAGAGAGTAGGTGAGGCTTCCCGTGGTCAGGAACGACCTTTTGGAGGCATGGGGGCTGCTTTGGTTTGGCTTTTAGCACATGGCTTTTGCATTGTCTGCATCCAGAGGGAGAAGCAGCCCCATGAGGCTGTGGGCACAGAGCAGGGTGCAGAGGGCCACCCTTGGCTGGGGTCTGTGTCCTCTTGGTGGGGGGCAGCTGGTTCCCAAAGCCCACCAAAGGGTGCATGTGCCCATCCTGCCTGGCTCGGTTGGCTCCTGGTCCCGGGTAGAGCCTTTGAGTGTGGCTGGAATATACATATTTAGAAGTAATTACCCCCACGGAAAAGATACCATGTAATTGTGAGTGGTAATACTCTGGTGGTGGAGCCAGGAGTGCAGCTGTGGGTAAGCACTGGCTCGTGTGTGCTGTCAATGACTGGGAGCAGGCGCATGAGGCTGCTGGTAAGCAGGACAGCCCACCAACAGCTTGCAGAAGCCCAGGAAACTGGGTTTAGCTTTATTTGCTGTGCCCAAGGAGAGCCAGTGAGCTCCACCTGGGGTTTTATCCCTTGTTCACCTACATGTTTATTTGTCATTGTCTACCAGGGGTGATGAACAGTCCCGGGTACCACAGGGCAGCTCATGCTGGCAGCCTATTGTGCTGGCTTGGCTCCAGGGACTGAGCTGGGCTGGTTCTGCCCCATGATACCTGGGGCTTTTGGTGATGCAGTGAGCAGTGTCTGGCCTGCCAGAGGTGTCAGATGTGCTGCTGGGTAGGAGGTGGCTGGAGGTGAAGGATGCTCAGGGAGGTGGGGAGGAACCAGCTTTGCAGACCGCCCAGCAGCCTCATGTTCAGAGGGGGAGTGGATTAAGAAGGGTCTTTACTTCTCTCATAGATGAGTGCTTTTAAGCACTCGTGTGCTGTGCGTCCTGCTGAGAGTAAGCCAAATGCTCAGACAGCTGGCCAGAACCTGGATTGGGTGGGCTTTATCTGTAGGTGTCACAAACAAGATCTTAATTGATTAATCTGGACACAGAACTTTTAATTTTATGGTGGAGTTAAGAGCACTGACCTAAATTAGGGACAAGGGGAGAGAAATGAGAGGATGTGGTGTCTCCACATGCACAAGGAATGCCCCTTCCTGAAGCACAGGTGCCTGGGGAGAGGTGACCTGCGTCCACCTGGGAATCCCCTCCCCATTGTCAGGTTTTTCCCACCTTTTCCAGGTGATGCTCAGGCTGTTTGAGGGCTCCCATGCAGCAGAGGTGAGGAGTTTGGTTGTGCAGGATGGGCCCCTGCGAATTCACTCTGGGAGTGCATATTTGCTGTGTGCCGACACTTAGTTTGGGTGCATCTTCCTCAGTGGTTGCCGTAGACAGTGCGGGCTCCGTGACTGCAGCACATGCCACTCGTGCAGGCTCTCCCTGGCGCTCGGCTCTGCCGCTGTCGCTGACGGGTCGGATGCTCGCCGTGGCCCCAGCTTTGGTCTGGCCTCCATCACCTCGTGTAGGAAATCACTTCAGTTACCCAGATGCGAGCGTACAGGCGCGCTGCCGGCGGGCTGCCCTCCGCTCCCGAGCCTCTGCCGCAAATCGCTTCTCACGCTTCCTTAATTGAAACTGTCAGATGGGCTTTACCTTTTTTTTTGTGGCCATACAGACATATTAATTCCACTATGGAAATCCCAGCAGTGAGGAGAGATCAATAAAATGAGGTTGCATCTGTGACATATATATTACAGGAGCAGCACCAGCAACATTTCATCGGGAAAGCCGAGCCAAATACACATGCACAGAGATCCGTAGAGCACATTTGGCCGTGTGAGAGGCAGAGTTACTCACTGGCTTTAGTGGTGTGCTGTGCGCCGCTGCAGCTCGCAGCCAGCAGGGCATGGGATGGGGTGAGGAGTGGCTCCCCCCATCCCCTTTGCTGGTGTCTCTGCCATAGGACCCCAGTCTGGGGCTGCAGCATGGGTTATTGTTTGGTGTGCTCTGAGTTCGCGTCAGTCTGGGCTTAAGGGTGCCAAGGTGTATGGCAGGGTGCTGGGGCCATGGTGCTGGGCTGGGTGCACCGGCTCCTGCCACTTCCCACCCCCCACGCTTCCCGAAATCCCCACAGCAGGGATTTGTGCTTTGATTATTTTCAAATACCGGGTTGTGTAAAATTTGATTTGAGGAAACATTTTTCTCCCACATGCTGTAGGATTGAGGGCGTGTAATCCCTCCTAAATCGCCTGGACGAGGTTTGTATTGCAATGCCAGTATCAGAGCTAACAAAAGGGGATTAGACAGGAAAATTCGGCATGAAAACCTGCCGCTCTTTGAGGGCTTTTAGTACAAAGAAGATAAGATAGGTAGAGCAGAGCCATTTTTAACCCAGTTTTTAATGCACTCCATGCCTCTCCTTTCCAAGGCAAAAGAGAGGGGAAATGACATTTGTTTTAACCCTTTCCCTTTGAGACAAGGAAGTACAAAATGAAATATAATCCTTTGTAAATAAGAAAATTCAGTTTGAAGTAACTTTAAGCTTGGTGGCTTTGTACATAACAACAAAACTTTGCAAACCTGAAAAGCCCAACCAAAAGAACATAATAAGGATCCTTGTATAAGATAAATCATTGTACCTGACAGTTTTAGAACCTTATGACCTTTGGACAAAACTTATTGTAACCAAAACAGGACTGTAGCTAAGGAGTATCTGAAACCAGCAGATGTTCAGGAGGTGCTGTAGCGAAGTTAACTGATAAGTAGAAGGACAAGGAGAAATCACTCACTTATGTCAGTGGTGTTACCAAACTAATGAAGCTGGTGTAAGCATTTACCTACTGCGCATGCTTCAAAGACTTCCAGAACAAGAGTTCAAGGAACAGCCAAGCGATGTAGATTGCTGGAAGGAGTAAAATGACCACCAAAGACCACTACCACGTTGTTAAGTCCACGCGAAAATAGGCATGGAATTAAGTAAAACAATTCTCAGACAACTAATGCATATGTATGACGTCTATTGGAAATGTAATGAATATGTATGTTAAGCAACTATATAATCACGGTCTGTTTGGTGCTTAAATGAGACACACTTTAGGAGGAGACATCCCCTGTGTCTCCCAGTGCTGCAATGAAGAATACCGTGTCAACTTGTCAACTTAAACTTTGGTGAGTTCTACGAATCGCCTTCCTCTGACTCCAGAGGTGCAGGCTGATCCTTTCCTGTAGAAGCATTGGTGCAGGTGGCTGTGTCCTGGGAATGAGTGTCCTGCTGGGGATGGAGGCATGGATAGCTGTTCTGCCTGTACTGCTGTCAGGGATGGAGGCATGGATAGCTGTTCTGCCTGTACTGCTGCCAGGGATGGAGGCATGGATAGCTGTACTGCTGTCAGGGATGGAGGCATGGATAGCTGTTCTGCCTGTACTGCTGTCAGGGATGGAAGGATGGATGGCTGTCCTGCCCATGCTGCTGTCAGGGATGGTGGGATGGATAGCTGTCCTGCCCATGCTGCCTGTCACATTGCCATCAGTTGGGATGCAGCATCCTCACGGAGACAGCTGTCAACCTTTGCGGGAGGATCGTTGCCCACAAATCTATTACAGGAGCTCAGCAAGTGCCAAGGCACATCAGGCCGGGGGAAGAGATGCTCCAGGGGGAGATGAAAGGATCCCTTCAGTGGAATTCATGTGGAATAAGCTTTCCACAGGAGATACTTCCTCCTAATCCTCCTTAGCGCTCAGCTGATGCCTTGAAGCATCAGGGGTTTATATGCCTTTTAAAAATTCATCTTTGCTGTAACAGTAGGTGTGTGTGTTACTGGCTGCCGTGCTCAGGCCCCTCTGATGCAGGGCTGCACTTTTGGACCCAGTGAGCATCCTGCTGCAGTGAGTTCCACAGCTCACCTGTGTGCTGGACCAGGGCAGCTTCCCTCTGCTGCTGGTTCTAAACATGCTTCCCTGGCAGGGTACTGGGATGATCTGGGTAGCACTGACCCATGGGGGTTTGGTGGTGTCTTATTGGGAGCAAGTGGAAAGGCAAGTGGGCACCCAGCACAGTGGCTTGTGGGATGGGAAGATGCCCTTACTGCTGCCTTAGCCCCTGTCCATCTGCACCCACTCATTTCAGCTGAACTTAAAACATAATATTCTGCTTATCTGGTCAAGGGATCCATGTTCGTTATTACAATTGATTATCACTAAAACCTGTCTGATACCCAGATTTACAGTGTGGCTGGAGAGCCAGGCGGTGGCCAGCTCTTAGCAGCCAGGATCTGGCAGCACTTCCAGCCAGAGCCGTGTCTCCATAGGCATTTGGCTAAGGAGTAAAGGTAAATGCTTATGCTTTGCCCTCCTGTAAAGGCAAGAGATGGCTCTGGAGCTGCTTCCCAGCTGTGCCTTGGCTGTGCTGGTGCTGCCACTCAGCATTCCCAAGTTGCGGTTCTCCCTGTTTCTCATCCATGTTCCTCCATGTGTCCTGCTGAGACATAGGGACACAGCTCCTGGGGCAAGCTCTGCCAAGTGTTTTACTGCGGTGCTTTATAGTCCTGGATGGGGTGAGGACAGTGAAGCTGTGAGAGCTGCCGGGTGCCAGGTTGCCTTTATTCACCATCTGTGCATGAGAGGTGGTAGATGCCTGCACGCTCAGCCCCGTGGCGGGATGAGATCCTGCAGATGTTCCTGCTCACAGGCTGGCTTTGGTAACGAGCGCTGCATTGGGAGAACCATCATCAATCTGCTGCATATTAATAGTCACCAGCAGGTCAGACTCGTGCAGGGGACGTTTTCCAAGTGACTGAACAGCGAGCTCACGAGCTGTGCCCTTCTTGGAAAATCCCCCTTGGCTCTAGGAGATGTGTTGTGGTCCCTGTGCCCAGTGGTGGCCAGAGAGTGTTCCTGAGAGCCTGTACAAGGCAGAGAGGTGGCTTCTGCAGCACAGTACGCTCGTGGTCTCTGTAAATGGGGTAGGAGGAAGAGAGGAGCCCCTGCGCCTCCTTGTCTTTGCAACAGCTCGAAGGCTGCATGATAAACAACTTGACAAAGTGTTAAAATCCTGAAGGCGGGGCTGGCAGGAGAAGGAGAAGGGAGGTCATAATTGCACGGGGAAATAATGAACTGCGCTCTTCTTGGAATATGCAGCAGCCGAACAAGAATCAGAAAATTAATTATCTTCTGTAATTAGTGTAATGACCTACACTATTAGAGGTTATTTACAGCAGGA
>NW_009929175.1:41142-41951 GCF_000696875.1 Nestor notabilis
TCTCCCTATAAATGTCAGGCTGCGCTGGTGGAATACAAAGGCTGGGTGGATCAGAGCCTGTGCTGGGTGCAGTGAGGGTCCGGAGGCAGGGCACAGGGTGCCAATACACCCTGGTCAAGCTCCTTCATCCCCGGTGCTGGGGAAGGCTGCTTTTGCATTCCCCACTGCTTTGTGTCACCCAGGCTTGGGCATTGGCTCTGCTGCTTCTTGGGGACTTGCCCCATCAGCTGTATGAGACCCTGTCTCAGGTGGGCTCTCCCATCCTGGGGCTTGTGGTGCCTGAACTGCCCCTGCTAAATAGTGTTTATCAATGCTGCTGATGGTCAGATCTTTGTGTCACCCTCCATAAGGAGGACCTGCTTCCCACGGAGCTCCCTGTGAGCCCGTGTGACTCTGGAGAGCTCCTTTCCCTCCTGCAGGCACACACCAGCTGTGTGTGCACAGCTCACATGGAGACATTACCCCCTGCTTACTGTTCCACAGCCATGATCCTTCATGGCTCCAGAACTGTCCTTTCCTGCAGGCAGGATGCACGGCATGGGTCCATAACCCATGTGTTTCCAGCACGGTGCACGGGGAGTGAGGTGCAGCTCTGGCAGCACCCCATGAGTCTGTGCTTAGCGTGCATCCTGCCTCACATGCTGCTTGCTCTCCAGCCACCCATCCATCCTGCCTGTGCAAGGCAAGCACAGCAGCTCCTTGCAGCAGGGTGCATGGGTGCAATGCTGAGTGCCCCAAATGCTCCTCAGCAGGTATTTGCCTTCTGCAATTGCTTCCAAAACAGAGCTCTGTGGTGAAAATACACAACA
>NW_009929175.1:42147-45350 GCF_000696875.1 Nestor notabilis
GGGGAATGCAGACTTTCAGTGGTGATGGGGAAACATTGCTTGTGTTTCCCCACATGGAAACAGAGAACAGTAGCTCACCACCCAAAGGAAGTACTTGGAAGCTCCACTCTGGTTGAGGATGTTTTGGCATAGCTGTACCAGCAGCACACCAGCATGGATGTGAGCAGGGAGGTGTTGGGGGTTAGTTCTCAGAGGTACCACAAGCTCTGTTTATCCCTTCTTTATCCTCTGGTCATGTTGCTGTTCTAACACTTGCCAGCCAGGCTCCTGCATAGGGGTCAGATGGGTCTCACAGGGAAGGCAGCAGGACCATGCTTTGGGGTGCTGGCCCACCGTCTGCCATGGAGCAGATGGGCACTGGTGGGGAGCCCTCAGCTCCAACAAGGAAGGGAGAAAAGTTATCTGTGTAGTGAGGGTAACCTGAGAATTGCTTGACATTTTAGCATGAAGGATCATGACTCTTGCATTATTAAAGATGCAGTGATATAATGCCTTACCTGTCACTGAGAACCCACATCAATAATTTAATTTGGCACCTGGTGATTAAAATGAAATAAGCACTGGCCCAGCTCCCCTCCTGGGAATGGCACCGGTGCTGCTGCTGCTGCTCTGGTGAAACCCAATGTGATGCCCTCGCCATTCCTGGTCCTCGCAGCTGGTGCATGTGCTATAGAGGCCAGGCTGCTTCCCTGAGGGCTGTGGGCAGGCTTTAGCCAAGCCTGGCCTGACCAGGCAACTGTGCAGTGCTTGAGAGCTGAATAGGGATGGGGATGGGGCTGCTGCTGCTGTATCTGAATGTCTGATGTAACCTCATTGTAGAAGCAGAACGGAGCAGGGCTCTTGAAACCGAGAGTGTATTCCTTCCAACAGACCCTTAATGTAATTTGAATGTACAATCGAGAGTTTTTATAGCTTAATATTCCAGTGTTTGTGGTGCATCCTGGAATTTAAGTGTCTTAAACGTAATTATTGTTAATTGCTCACACGATTCTATAAACTCATCCAATTAAAAAAAAGTTATTAACTTTATAAAATATCGCAGGCATCCCACAGTGCAATATATTTGCAGGAAATAACAGCTCGAGCAGGCAGAGCTGGAATGCAGCGAGGTAAAGCGGTGACACCTTGAATTCCTCCCTCTCTTCTCCCTTCTCCTTAAAGCGCTTTGGAACTGCGTTGTCTCCTTAGCTCAGGAGGCCACGCGTGCCCCAGGCTTGTGTTTTGTATGGGTGTGTGAGTGCAAGGCTGTATCCAGCGGGATGCAAGAGGTGCTCTGTGTTTTGGGAAGTGGCCTCCATTTGCTATGGGCTGAAGCCACCCTGGGGAGCCACCCAGTGATGTTGGGGAGTTCCTGAAGTGGGGCATGAAATGAGCAGAAGTCTCTGGGGAAGACGAGAGGGGCTGGAAGGTTGTTGGTGGAGGGAGAGGACCCAGGCGTGTCCCACATCCTCCTGCTCCCTGAGCTGGGGCCAGTTGCAGCTGGCCAGGGAGGATGGTGACAATCTCACAGCCTAGTGCCAGAATTTATAACCAGGGATTTATTGTCCCCTGATTGCTCTGTGCTGCCATGTAATTCATGCCCTGGAACAGTTATTTAACGCACAGCGAGTGGAGTTGTGGTAATGCACATACATCTTCTCCAATCTCGTCCTTGTGTTTTCCTCATGGGATTAAAATCCCAGGCGTCAGTCAGTGTGGATACAAACTGAGTTGGGCATGGGAGGATTTTGGTTGGAGGTACCCAGTTTTGGAAAGATTGGCTGTTTCCCTTGCCGGGTGC
The DNA here is from genome assembly GCF_000696875.1 of Nestor notabilis. NCBI lineage: Eukaryota > Metazoa > Chordata > Aves > Psittaciformes > Psittacidae > Nestor > Nestor notabilis. The sequence goes on from NW_009929175.1 coordinate 43,928, forward strand.
CCACTACCTCTCCCATTGGCTCTGCCTGGAATATTGCTCAAAGAGCACACTGAATCCTCCTGTTCTGGGCAGGATCTGCCTGCTCTGGGTTCCTTCTGGCCAGGATTAGAAGGTGTCTTTTTTGCTTTCCATCTTACTGCTCTTCCAGCAGAGAGACAAATGGTCTGTAGGAAGGAGAAGAGATGGGCAGAAAGGAAACTTTCTCTCAAATGCATATGAAATTGAATTCAGTTCGTGCCTAAAATGAGAAATTTCCACAAAAGCTTCATTTTGGTGAAGATATGTTCCCTATGGGATTGCCTCTACACGAAAGCCGTGGTAAGAAGCTATTACAGCTGGTCAAATGTTTTCTCTGAAAGCTATTCGTGATATTTGCCTTCTCCGTCTCTATTTGCATCCCTTGCTGGAATGGCCCTTCCTCACGCAGGAACAGCAGCCACTGGCCGGGGTGGTTTGAACAGCTGACGTGAGGATTGGTGGCAATTAATCCATCCTTTAAACGGTGGGATTTTGCAGGTAGCTTTTCCATCTGAAGTAGCTGGTGATATAGAAGCTTCTGGGACAGTGACGGGCTGATGGAGAGCACGCATGAAGCGGCATTTGTCAAATTAATGAGGCATTATAAATTATATCCACAATTTTCTCTTCCATTTCCCACCGCCCCCTCCTGTCACTGGCAGGGAGAGGGACCATGTGGAGCTGCTCCCATGGGGATTTGGGCTCTCCTGTCAGATACCTGCCTGGGTTCAGGGTGCAGGCACAGCCCTATCAGGAGGAAAACACTGCAGGCAGTTCCCCACTCTCACAGGAAACTTGATGTAACTACCATTGATCTCTCTATTACCTCTGTGAAGGGCAACTTCATTTTTCAAGCAAAACAATCTTAGTATCTGAAACACAGAAATGGATTTTGAAGTGGGTGCTGGTGGGGAGGGGGCTGATAGATGGGGAGCATGAGGCTGAGCTGCGGAATGAGGAGAGTTTCCCTTCAAAGTCAGGAGATATGTTGGGCTTGTCTGATCTTATTACCTGCAATCCAGCATGGAAATAATGGTGTTTGAAAGTCAGCACATAAACTTTGCTGAAGGTCCTTTCCTTTTCCCGCTGGAAGCAGAGCAGGGAGAGGGATGGCTTTGGGAAGAGACTCATCCCTGGTACGGAGGTGTCAAGCAGCTCCGGTTTGATGCTCTGGTAGGGCAATGGTATGTTGTGTGGTGGCATGGGACTGGGATGGACTGGGAGAGGCTCTGGGAGCAGCCGGGGCTCTGGCACTATGGGGAATGTGCCAGTGCCAGCTCCACCAGTGGCTTGGAGCCCAAGCAGGCACGCAGCTTGGGTTTAGGGTGTTACAGTCCTGCTTAATTGGCTCTCGGGCGCCCTGTGCAAGGCGTCCAGTGCATCTTAATGAGGGATTCTCAAAGAG
>NW_009929175.1:45381-45990 GCF_000696875.1 Nestor notabilis
GGTTTCTTTTCCCTGGGCCTACAATGATGTGGTGTTTAATATTCATGTGTAGCTCTGCTCATTTGAAAGGTAACAAGGGAATTAGATTCCCTGCTGGCAATGAATCATAATGGGATCTGGGCTCCTAAATCACCTGCATGTCACGGTGTTGTCCCTTCCCAAAGCGGGCTGGGCTGGAGGCGGCCGCCCTGGAGGCATGGTGATGGTGAGGTCTCCTTCAGTGAGCCAACATGGCTCTTGGCATGGACTGAGGGGTTTCTGGGTTAATGCTGGCACTAGGAAGTGCTTTTCTGTACCACTCGTGGTCGAGATCTGGAGTGTCTCGCCACGAGCAGTCACAGAGGTCGAGTTATTAGCCAAAAGCAATTGGATGTTGACATGAAAGGGAGATGCTACAGAGTGAGATGTTACTGACATACGTTCTGACAGAGCTGTTAAGCCCTTGCTACAGGCAGGGCTTGAGCTGATCTTTGACCATTTGGATTAGTCTGCAGCTGCCCATGCTGGGATTTCTTGTCCTTTCATGCCTAGTGTCTGGTGCTGGATGCAGGAAGAGGCAGGATGTGTTTGAAAGGCTGGGTGTTGGCACCATCCAAAATGCAGACAGCC
>NW_009929175.1:46010-46229 GCF_000696875.1 Nestor notabilis
GGTGCCTGGGTGCTGGGAGCTCCTGCTGATGGAGGAGTTGGGAGCTGGAGCTACTTGACAGTGTCCCCCACTGTCCCCTGTGCTTGGGGAGGGAGGATGTGCCGGGCCTGTTCATGTGTTGGGAGGACCTCTGGGCATCTCCTGCTTGGCTGGGCTGTTGTGTGTATAGCAAAACAGTGGCTTCTGGAGCCTTTCCAGGGGATAATTCTGTTGAGCAGA
>NW_009929175.1:46254-47995 GCF_000696875.1 Nestor notabilis
AATGTCATATGCATGCATTGCCTCTATGTGCTGTGAAAGCCCCTCATGTCCAGCCTCCCCCAACCATCCCTGCACAAACCTCTGGAGCCCTGAGCAGAATGCTTGTGTCTGGCTTCTAGGAGAATCAAACTCTTGTTTATGGAAAAGATGCTTTCCCCATTTCCCTCTTCCTCCCTCTCTCCTGCTTCCTCTCATTGTCATTTTAGCCTAGATTAAAGAAAATAGGGTGCAGCTCTCTGCGCATGTTCCGAGCGGTGTCTTTTCACAGTGCTGTACTGATGCCAAGCAGTAATGACAGGTTCAAGCTTTTCTGCATCACAAATGAACTGCATGCAAATGGCTAGTCCTGAATGGAGAATAATTGTCAGCACAGAGTCCTGCTTCCACTGAGCTGCCTCCACCGAGCCAGCTCCACCTTGCTTCGAGGGGAGAAGGTTTCAAACGGTTAACGGGAATGGAGCTGTGTAGATAGCGGGGAGCTGCCGTTTCCACTCTGCTAGAGCCTAACCTGTTAGTGCAGAGCTGTGTGAAGAATGTCAGGGATTTGTTCCAAGCGTTATCGAGATGTGGCTTTACATCTGTAAATCCTTTTACGCATCGCAGCTCAGCCGTGAGGCTTCCCCACGTGACGGGCAGCGCTCGCCCGCACCAGGCCGGCAGCACATGGGGATGCTCTCTGGGGCTGACCCCATGCACACTCCACTTTGGGGTGAAGCACCCACAAAACACCGTGGCTGCAGATCTGTATGTTCTCATGTACTAAACCATCTCTGTCTCTAAGTTACTTTGGTGCTTTTAATATTGTCCACTAGGTTAGTACCAAATGCTTCGTCTCCCTGCCCGCACGCATTGTTTCCAGTCAGGATCATGTCAGTGAGAAGCTGGGGTGGGAGGCACGCTGCTGCTTTTAGTTGACCCATGGGGAGCCTTTCCAGCTTATGGCAGCTGAGGATTTGACTCAGTGCTACTGCTTCTCGACCAAAATATTACTAGCAGAACTGGATTTAGCAAATGATTGTGACAATCTCCAGCACCATCAGAAAAACATGCTCTATCATTCACTGTGATGTGTGCTGATGAGGGGGAAAAAAAGGCTTGTTCATCCGTCAGAAATTCAGTGATGCTGTCTCTAGGTGAGCAATTTGCCAGTGTTACCTAGTGTCACTCATTAGACACAAGATGTAACAGTCTCATTTACTCCTCGGGCTTCCTGCCACTTTGCTACTTTTGCATTTGACTTCGCATGCGAAACTCAAGCTCATTTTTAGCCTCCGTTGAACTCGCCTTTCAAATTCCTGCTTATTAAGCCCAGTCACAGTGTGTGGGCTACATGCACAGGAGAGGGGTTTGGCAGCCAAAAAAGTACCCTGGTGCCCGTTGCCATTAGGCTTTGCAGAACAGCATGTCTGTGTTTTAAGGGTGGAAAGGAAGCAGTTTCTTTCCTCCCATTGCTAACTTCCCAAAATGCCTTGGCTTTGGCTGTACTTTAGCTGTATTTTTTACAGATTTGTGGGCTTATAGCTTTTTAATACCTCTCCATTTTTGTGTCGAATTTGATTGATGCTCTCGGCCCATTTAGGGTTTGTTTTTTTTTTTTTTTTTTTTCTTTTTCTTTTTTACTCCAACATAAAAAGGGGCAGAAAGTGCAAGGACTTGGTTTCCTCTGAGGAAACAGAACCAGGGGCTTGAGTGACTGTTTTGTGCCTTTGCTGCTTGTACCTGCCTCTGTAGGGATCTGGTG
>NW_009929175.1:48198-49952 GCF_000696875.1 Nestor notabilis
TGAGTGGTGCTCTCGGCCCATTTTGGGTTTTTTTTTTTTTTTTTTTTTTTTCTTTTTCTTTTTTACTCCAACATAAAAAGGGGCAGAAAGTGCAAGGACTTGGTTTCCTCTGAGGAAACAGAACCAGGGGCTTGAGTGACTGTTTTGTGCCTTGGCTGCTTGTCCCTGCCTCTGTAGGTATATGGTGTAGCCGCTCTTCTGGCTGGACATAAGGTGCAAGAGCAGGGCAGGGGGAAGGTGAAGCTGTGGGTGCTTCCAACTCATGTAGCCCCCCTACTCACAGGGATGCTGTCATTCCCTGAGCTTCTCCAATCTCCTGCAGCCACTGTGGCTGCTGGGGCTTGCCGCCAACCAAAGGCGCATGTGCTAACCAGGGCCTGTTGTGCAACCATGGTGGGTGCTCGAGTGGCCATCACAGTAGAGCTCGTTGCCATTGTGTCTTTCTACCCTGGTTCTCTGGGCAGGAATAGTCTTCTTTGTTTTTAAGAGAGGCCCTCCTATTTGTCTGTCCCTTGCTGCGTCATCTAAACTGCATCCTATCCTTGCTCATTTACATGCACTGGCTTAGGAGGAATTTCAGGCATGACATAGGCAAAGAACCAAGTAAATAGAGTAACATTAAACTGTAGGATGTGTAAGCAAGGTCTTTGGAATGATTCTGCAAAATGCAGACTAGGCAACTGGCATTCAAGAGTGCTTGGGTTTGTGCTGACACAAAAAAGCCCCTTAGAAGCAAACTTAATATCTTTAGACCATTGCTTTAGTTGTCCCTGCAGCTGAGCTCTTCAGGAGGGAAAAGGTGGGGAACAGTCCTTTATGACATGAGGGAGAAGGTGGTAATCCCTGGGATGTGTCTGCATGTGGCACTGGGAAATCACTGTCTGGGCACTGTAGAAGGGGCTGATTTCTTCACCCTGAGCAGCAGGAAAGCCTGTGGTGTTTAATGTAGTATAGAGCTTGTGCTAATCACAGTGGAGGGACTAGTGTAGAGATGTGCATTACAGTGGTAATTCTGCAAATTCCAGAGCATTAGTGTTATTAAAATGTCAGGCTGATATCTCCTTCAGCATTAAAACTCTTAATGCACTTTATCCTTTCAAACTCACGGTGCTCCAAGTTAAAGCATGAGGAAAAAGTGGTTACAGAGCAGACGATTAACAAGAAAGGAAAGGGGATACCCTGTTGTGAGGCTGGTGTGTAAATAGCTTCCTTTAGCACTTCTGCCTTTCAGTCAGGCTAAACTCTAGCCAGACATGTTCTTTTGTGACAACAGTCTGAAACGTGCAGGTGTAACCCAAAGGGAGCGTTAACAGCAGTGCTGAGGGTTTAATGTTGGAAAAGAGCTGCTGCAGTCAGATTTGGCCAGTAATCCCAGGTGTGTGCACAAACTCATCCTGCTTGCCTGGGGCTTGTGGCCGTTGGTGGACTTTTGTGTATATCCAGGTGATATCTCAGGGGAGAAACTGTTCGGGGAAAATGAAAACTATTTATCGTACCTCCTCATACCCGTGCTGTGTGTGCTGGGTGGTTGTACCGCTTCTTCAGACCATCTTGGATGGCAGTTTGTACTCCTTGGAGCTTCCCAGGGAAGCCTCTACATCTGTAGGTGGAATACATGCTGGCAGCTGAAAGGTTTTTGCAGGGAGGAGGAGATGAGAAGCTGAATTTTTCCTGTGCCGTGTTGGCACACTCAGGGCCCCCAGAGTACAGAAAACCTCTCCAACATCTTGGGCATGAATTGCTAATTCCTTTCC
>NW_009929176.1:0-228 GCF_000696875.1 Nestor notabilis
TCCAGAGGCTCTTGAGGGATTCCCAGTTTCTTCCAAAGGCTCTCAAAGGGAGCCCAGTTAACCCCACTTGCCACCGGAGGCTATTGAGGGGTGCCCAGCTACCCTCAGTTGCCCCCAGCAAGGTTCTGGGTTGCCCCCAGGGGTTCCCAGTAGCCCCCACAGGCTCCCAGAGACTCACAAGGGATTCCCAGTTACTCTCAGCTGCCCCAGAAAGGTTCTTAATACCGT
>NW_009929176.1:356-705 GCF_000696875.1 Nestor notabilis
TTTGGGGGTTCCCAGTTACTCCCAGTTACACCCAGAGGTTCTTGAGGTGTTCCCGGTTGACCCCCAAAGGTTCTGGGCTGTCCCCAGGGCTTCCCAGTAGCCCCCAGGGGCTCCCTAGTTGCCTCCACAAGGCTGTGGGATGTTCCCAGTTCTGCTTAAGGGGCTCCCAGTCACCCCCAGAGGCTCCCCAGTGGTCCCAGCCCCCTAGGGGGGTCTCAGGGGTCCAGAGCCCCCCACCCAGCAGCTCCTGGTGCCCACCTGGGCAGGTTGTAGGGGGCATCATGCGGAAGCAGGAGAACATGGCACAGCAATGCTGCTTGGAGAGCAGCCTGTGCCACACGACCTGCTT
>NW_009929176.1:755-2408 GCF_000696875.1 Nestor notabilis
ACCCCAGGACACATGGAGCAATCCAGGGTCCCCTAGACAACTCCCGGAGCATCCCAGGAACCATTGGAGTAGCCCAGGGGGCCCCAGGGCATCCTCAGGACCCACAGAGCATCCCAGGGAAGGCCTAGCGCACCTCCAGAGCACCCCATGGACTCCACCAGAGCCCCCGTAGCATCCCAGGAACCCCTCCATGACACCCTTGGAGTACATCCCAAGGATCGCCCCACATCCTTTGTGGACCCCAGGACAACCCCCCCCCGAGGGATCCTTAAAGCCCCTTGGCCCCACCCAGGACCCTGAGCTGCTCAAGGCCATGGGGCACAGCCAATATCCCCTGTACATGGAGACACAGTAATCACAATGACCATGGGACCCCCCCACCTCCTTGTTTGACCCCAGGACACCCCCCCCCCGAGGGATCCTTAAAGCCCCTTGGCCCCACCCAGGACCCTGAGCTGCTCAAGGCCATGGGGCACAGCCAATATCCCCTGTACATGGAGACACAGTCATCACAATGACCATGGGGACCACAGAGATGGCTGATTCTGGAACACCAGAGGCAACAGGAGATGACAACTGCCCCATGGAACAGAAGCTGCCACCTGTAGGTCACCATGTGTTGGTGATGCCCAGCACCAGCTTTCTCTCCTGGCCCTTTATCTGTGGGAGCAGGAGCTGGACATTTGTGCTTTTGAAGCTGGTTTCAGGGGTGCCTAAGAGCCCTCAACAGAAAGGCAGTACAAGGTGGAGTTTTAGGTGGCAAAGCCCAGTGGATGCATGAGGTCCTGCCCCAGGCATCCTGCTCCCCATCAGAGCTGGGAGGATGCTGGGCTGTGCTGCCTCTCCTTCTTGGCACAGCTGCCCCATGGTGTCCTCCCTCCAGCCTCATTGCTGTTGGGTGGGGGCAGCAGAAAGTGGCTTGTTCATCCTCATCCCCCTCCCAACACCCCTTCCAAATGTTTGGGAGTTAAGAGAGGTTTTCTCCAGGCATTTGAACCCTTTTTTAAGGGAATCATTGAAGTGAAAGTGGGTCCTTAACCCCGCTACATGTGGGTTTAAGGCTGTGGTTTCTCATGGCCTTTCTCCTTCCGGAAAGGCTGGGCTGGAGGAGGACGTCATTGGGCAACAGCCAGGACTGTCCACGCTGTGATTTTCCAGTGTTCAAATAGCCCTGCCTCTTGCTTCTGTCCCAGGTTTGGCTGAAGTACCCCATGAGTCTCCAGTCACAGAGCAGCATCTCTATTTCCAGCCCTGGCTGCCTGAGCCAGCTTCTTCCCAAACACCCCAGATGGTTTATGTCACTGGCTTGGGCAGGATCCGGCGTCTTGTCCAAGGGCCACAGGGAAGCCAGAGGGGAGTTATCCTCCTGCTCCTCTCCAGAGCTGATCCCGAGCATCCCAGCACTTTCCTAAGCTCCTTCCCTACAGCACCTGGGTTTCCCTCCACTCCCAGCAGCCAAATCTGTGGCAAGCCCTGGGAAAGGGTGATGGAGAGAGGGGCTGCACCCCAAAATAACTGCATAATGTGCACAGCAAAGGGCAAGGTACAGACGAGTGGTTTTGCCTTGCTCACTGTCCCATCTCATGCAGGCAGGGCTGGAGGAGGCAGGAACAGTCCCCCTCTGCAACCTCAAATATATATATAAAATGTAAT
>NW_009929177.1:0-9939 GCF_000696875.1 Nestor notabilis
AATGGTGGGTGGTTTGCTGCCTGTCTCCCATTTGTCTGCAAACCCTTTCCTTTCCCAGGTCTGCTAGAGCAGGAGAGCAGGCTCCTCATCTGGCTGTCCTCTTGCCATGCAGGACAGCTCCTAAAGCCCGTGGGTTTGCTGGGTTGAAATGGCAGATGCTGTGACTTTAACAAGCACTGTGTGGTTTTCCCTGAGCCAGGCAGACTCTCTGAAGTGGAGCATTAACCCATTTTAGTGAGAAGAGGTGATCAAAACGCTGACAAATCTGTGCTGAAGGAATGAACTGTACTCTTCTAACAAGGTTGCATTTAACTTCCTGTCTCTAGGCATTAAATGACTCAGAGCTCTGTATGTTAGCAGCTGGGGAGAGCTGTACATTCATCTTGATTGTGTTTTGGCAAGGCTTTCCCAGGCTCATTTCTTCCCATTTTCCAATGTGGTTATCCTAGGATTCTTGATTTGCAACAAGCTGAGGCAGGAAATATAATCTTGATAAATATTTATGGCTGTCAGCCATGTTACAGTTAAGTATTGCTCCTGGGAAAAATAAAAGGATGTTTTCTCATCATGTGCTGTCAAAGGGGCACCTTATCCTCTGCTGCGAACGTGCTGTGTGTGGCTGGAGACCTCAGGGCTCTGGGGACCACAGTCCGGGCTGAATGGGGTCCGTCCCAAGCAGTGCCTGGTCTCCAGCCTGCAAGTCAGGTCCAACCATCCTTCTGCACGTGGCCTTGTCCCGAGAGCCCTCAGCTGTGGTTGGGATAATGCAGACAGGTATGGTGTGGATGGGATAATGCAGACGGTACCTGTGGGACTCTCAGTGCTGTGGATCGGGGTAGTGGGTGACCTGCAGTGCTGTGCACAGGCCGTGCCCTCCAGCTCTGATCCGTGTTGCTCTGTGGCAGCTCTGGGCAGGGAGCCCGTTCCCAGGACAGCTGGAAGTTGCTGGTCTGGGCAGTTATTCCAGAAGAGTGAGCAAGGAATGACCCTGATTTCATCTTCTTGCAGAAAATGCTGCTCAAGGGAGTTAGGGAGGTTTAACACTGCTTTATAGAGGCTGGTTTTTAGGACAGCTCTATCTTTTTATCTTTAGGTAAACTCCTGGCTGGGCTGCTTGGCTTTGGGAGGTGAGGGTTGGAGATATGGTCGTTCATCTTCCCCTGCTCAAGGTAGACTCAGCGTTGTCTTCTGCATCGCTGGGCTTGGTAGAAACCCATCACCCACACTGAGCAAAGCCTCAAAGACCCCCCAGCAGAGGCACCTCATTATTTGTATCTGAATCATAGAATCCCAGTCTGGTTTGGGTTTGGAAGGGACATTAAATCTGTGGGTTTCCCCCTAAGTCAGTGTTTGGTGATGGTTTTTTCCTTAAAAAGGGGAAATCTAAGAATAGCTCAATTTTCCCCCTTCCTCCCCACCAGGGTTTTCCTCATATAATGGAGGAGGGATGAACGGCACAAGCACAATGATGGATTTCCTGGAGGAACCTCTTCCCGGCGTGGGCACCTATGAAGATTTTAACACTATAGACTGGGTGCGAGAGAAGTCCAGGGACCGGGACAGGCACAGAGAGGTAAAATCTCTTCCTCCTCCTTGTGGTGCTGAGGGCAGGATAACGAACCTGCTGGAGCTGATCTGGGTTCTGACTGTGGACTAGGGAGGCACATATGGGAGAGACCTGGGATTGCCCTGAGGATGGGCATGGAGATCCGCTCCACAGGAGCTTTAGTTTGGGGAGCAGGAACATAGAACTGAGCATGCTGCAGTCACTGCCTCTGGAGGCTTGGATTTATGTATAAGCTGTGGTGGATTTCTGATATGCATCTTAAATGCCTTAAAGGCATGTTTCCTTAGGCCACGGTGGACTTGTTTGAGACTGGAGCGTTGCAAAGCCTGCAGAGCAGAGTGAAACTCAGGGAAGCTGCATGGTTATTTGCAGTATTCTGGAAGAATCACATTGCTATTCCATGGTTTACAATGGAAGGATCTAAGCACCATGATCCTGTTTATTGATGAAGAAACAGGTCACTCTTCCGCTCGTGCAATTGTACTGTGAATAATGCTCTTCCTATTGGGTTTGTTTGTGCTGCATGTTTGAGAAGATGAAGTGCATTCTTTAAGACTTTCAGTCTTCCAGACTAAGTGCAGTTCCTCCCAGGACTTCACCACTCTCTGCAATTCAAGGGATCTGCTTAGAAAGCAGGGAATGCTTGACATAAAGCACTAGAGTTGCCAGCGTGCTGCTGCTCCCCAGAAGCCTTTGCTGGCAGACCTCCTGGGGGGTGATGGCTGAGCTCAACTGGTCTAGTTGCTTGCCAAAATATTCTTTCATGATTTTTCTTTTCCCCTGAACCTCACAAACCAACCTGTGTCCTACTGACAGTGCTCAAACTGGGCACCATCCCTGCTCACTGGAGTACATACAGTACAATGTAATGCCTGAACTTGAGCGAGTACAGATCCAATTTAGGGACTCCAATAGTCCCACTGTTTCCTGCCCCAAAACCTCTTCCCACCTATGGATGCAGAGTACAAAGCCAAAAAACCTCTCGCACACATGCCCCTGTGCGCAGATGCATGTGTGATGCCCGTGATGGAACAGGATGACCTATTTCCTGTCTGCAGAGGTGCCTGAATGACAAGGCTGCTTCTGTCTTCATTGAAAGAAGTTGAAATCAGGTCAAGGCAGAAGTTTCTGCTGGACAAAGAGGCGTAGGGTTGGCTCAATGAAATATAAAGGAAACAGCTTTGGCACCCACACCACCAAGCCTCCATTCAGTAGCAGTTCCGCTCACCAGCAGCATGGCATTTGAAAGACAAAAATTCAGAGAATTCAGACAGAAAGGATTCTTACTTTCTTTATTCCTCACTTAGTGAGTGTTAGTTGGCTGCATCAATGTGCCTTTTTATCTGGGAATATAGTGGTGTCCCGGAATGCTTCCCATGGGAGAGGCAGCAGGCTGACGGGTGCACAGGAGCTGTTCTGTCACCCTTTTGTCCGCCTGTCCAGAGCAGTGAGGCTGACAGGCTTCAGCTGGCCCTGCTGGGCGCAGGCAGACTGGGGAGCTCACCCTCCTGGGGCACCTTGGACACATCCGAGTCCCGCTTCCCAGTGCCACCAGCACAGCCTGGTTCCCAGCCCCACCATTCCTCTGTGTTGGCATTAAACCTACCATGCACCTTGTGCCTGGCTGAGCAGAGCTTGGCAGAGCCTCCTCTGCTCAGGGCAACATCTAGTTTGTGTTACAGATACCGGGGCTGTAGCTGGAGACTGGGAAGTGCTGGTGGCAGCTTCTCTGTGCTTTCATGGTACCAGTATCAATCTCAGTGGATATCAGTATCCATGAGGCACAAAGTTTCTTCAGTGCCCAGATTGGCCTGTGGCATAGAATGGCAGACTGTGGTCTGTGAATCACCATGTAGCTTTAGAGCATTTACACCAAAGTGCATCTGTGTCTTAGGGGATTGTTGTTTCTTTTTGGAAAACCTTTCCTAGATCACCAGTAGAAGCAAAGAGTCCACGTGGGCACTGCTACACAGTGTGAGTGACGCCTTCTCTGGCTGGCTGTTGATGCTCCTCATTGGGTTATTGGCAGGTAGGATTCTGCACCGCAGCATCGATTCCTTCCACAAATCCCAGTGGGTCACTGGAGCAGGAGACCTCATCCCTGGAGCAAGGGCTGTGTGAGGGGCTCTCTGATACTGGTGCCTCTGCCACTGCTTTGCTATTTATGGAGAATTACTTTTACATGCTTTAATCTATGGAGAGTTAGAATCATAGAACTGTAGAAGGGTTTGAGTTGAAGGAACCTTAAAGCTCTTCCAGCTCCAAACCCCTGCCACAGGCAGGGACACCTTCCACTAGAGCAGGTTGCTCCAAGCCCCTGTGTCCAACCTGGCCTTGAACACTGCCAGGGATGGGGCAGCCACAGCCCCTCACCAGGATTCCTGTAGCCCCTTTAGGCACTGGAGCTGCTTTAAGGTCTCCTCTTAAGGAGCCTTCTCTTCTTCAGACAGAACAAGCCCAACCTTCTCCATAGCAGAGGTGCTCCAGGGCTCTGATCATCCTCTGGACTCACTTGAGTAGGTCCACATGCCTCTTGTGTAATTCATCAAAACAGAGCTGATCAAAATTCTGGGCCAGAGGAGGGTGTCACAGTGTGTGGAGTCTTTGAAGGCTCTTCACTGGATCTGGAGAGGGTAATGCCAAGGATGCAAGATTTTCTTCTTTCCCCCCCTTTCTCTACTCAGTTATAAAGTGAGAGGGGTCTCTGCAGTCAGGCTTCTTTCAGAGCTTGACTGGCCCAGACCTTTTGAACAGCTTCAGCATAAACTTTGCCCCCTGTGCTGCAGCAGCATCTGAGCTGGAGATGGGCCTTCCCGAGAGGGAGCAGCCCAGCACCAGGCCCCAGGGTGGATGAAAGCTGCTGTTAATGTTTAGAGCAGAAGTCGGTGTCTCATTAACTGGAGGATCTGCTGGATGTTTATTGCCTCCTCTGGAGCTTGTGCCAGAACTTGTTCACGTGGAGCAGAGGTCTCTGCTCCTGACCTCAGTGCTGAGCTGGTTCTGTAACTGAGAGCAGGGCTGATGGCAGCACTTACCTGTGGGGACTGTAGGAGTTGTTCTTAACATAAGAACAAGAAATTGTTTGAAGATTCCTCTTTTCAGATGTGAGTTACTGGCTCTCTGCTGCCTGGGTTTCACTTGGCACACTTACAACCTTCCCCTCGTTTTAATTTTATTTAAATTGGGATAGAAATGTTTTCTCCCAATGGAAAGCTATTCCCATCACAGCCTTAGTGTTGTTAAGTACTTTGGAGACTGGTGGCACATGCTGTCAGCATCCTCCAGAAGTGCCCCATGTCCCCCCTGCCACTCAGCCCACTCGCTGTGCTGTATCTATTCAGTGTTTTTTCAGTGTCATTGGGCAGAACTAATTTCTGGTGATGGCAGAATCCCAGCCTGGTTTGGGTTAAAAGGGACCTTAAAGCTCCTCCAGCTCCAACCCCTGCCACAGGCAGGGGCACCTTCCACTAGAGCAGGTTGCTCCCAGACCCTGTGTAGCACGTTGCTCCAAGCTCCTGTGTCCAACCTGGCCTTGAACACTGCCAGGGATGGGGCAGCCACAGCTTCTCTGAGTGCAACTTGTGGTGGTTCAGTCTTTGAAATATTATTGGGCATGTTTTGGTTCCTGACCTGCTCTTTTCAATGTCTACAGCTCTCTATAGAATACAGGGTAATTGGAGGCAGAAATGCCAGTGCTGCTCTATGTGTTGGGATGTGAGTCAAAATGTAGCAGGGCAGACTAAAAACTTCAGATGTGTGAGTCTCAGCAGGGGGATTGTTACACTTCTTTTTCCTTTTTTCCCTCAAACCAGGTTCCTTGGCGGGGCTGATTGACATCTCTGCCCACTGGATGACAGATCTGAAGGAAGGAGTGTGTTTAGCAGGCTTCTGGTTTAACCACGAGCACTGCTGCTGGAAATCCAACACAACCTTTACAGACAGAGACAAGTGTCCTGAGTGGAAGAGCTGGTCCCAGCTCATCCTGGGCCATGGAGAGGTGACGTGTGCCTGCAGCTGGTTTTATAGAGTCCCAGACTGGTTTGTGTTGGAAGGAACCTTAAAGCTCATCCATCTCCAACCCCCTGCCATGGGAAGGGACACCTTCCACTAGCCCAGGTTGCTCCCAGCTCTGTCCAACCTGGCCTTGAACTTTAAATGTCCCTTCAACCTAAATTATTCACAATTCTATGATTGGGTTCATTTGTTTCTCTCAGAGGAATGCAAAGTGAGCTCAGGTCTTGTGTTTCTGGCAGCTCTGTCCAAGGAGCCACCTGATTGATTGGGACAGACCTTACCCCGGTGCCAAGCTACTTGTGCACCTTGTTTGCTGTTTTAAATAATGGTCTTTGGGGATAAGATTGGCTCATATCCCCATAACCCAAGAACATAGCTTGTCCTTGGAACCTCACACTTGCTGTCGTTCTCTTTGTTTTGGGCTGATAACTATGTGGCATTACCTACAATTTCTGTACTTGCTTCAGTGCAGAGGCTCAACGTGATCTCAGCTGAAATGATCTCATTTGGGTTCCTTTCTCTGCATTCCAGGGGGCTTTTGCATATATTCTCAACTACTTCATGTACGTTGTCTGGGCCTTGCTGTTCTCCCTCCTTGCTGTGCTACTTGTGAAGGGCTTTGCTCCTTATGCCTGTGGCTCAGGGATCCCAGAGGTGAGTGAGAATGAGAGGGTTTTTTTGAGGTGGGATGGGGATCCACCATCCAAAGATTCCACATCCCTGCTGTGGAATAATAATTTCTTGCACTTTAGGTAGTGGCTTAATATATGTCTTTTTTCGCAGACTGAAACATGCCTAGTGCTTAGGTCTCCATGCAGTCCCTTTAAAAACTCAAATGTTTTGGCATTTGCTGTGGGACGCACAAACAAAAGCACACTGTGTAAAGGCTACAAAAGCCAGACTTTTCTTCAGCAGGGTCAGTGGCCCTGAAGGAAGGACTCAAGTGGCTGTTTCAGCCCTTGCGTGGTGGGGTATTTTTGCTGACTCTGTTATTTTTGGTAGCTGGGGGGACTGGGAAAGCTGTGGCAGGATTGGGAGCACCCAGTGAAACAGGAGCTCTGCCTAGGGCTTGACTGAAAGCCTGTAGAGCTTTGTGTGCTTGACTTCCAGATCAAAACTATCTTAAGTGGTTTCATCATTAGAGGCTACCTGGGCAAGTGGACGCTGATCATCAAAACCATCACCTTAGTGCTGGCCGTGTCATCTGGGCTGAGCCTGGGCAAGGAGGGGCCCCTGGTGCATGTCGCCTGCTGCTGTGGGAACATCTTGTGTCATCTCTTCACCAAGTACAGGAAGAATGAAGCCAAGCGCAGAGAGGTACAGGGGGACACTGCTGGTGTGGGGAGACTGCTGGCGCTGCAGCTTTGCCTCAAGTGTAAATTGTTCTCTTTTGGCATGTTCTTGGTGTACCTTGGTGTGACACCTCCTTGGAGCAAAAGCTGTCGTGGTTAGGAAGGGACACCACAGCAGTGCAGGTTGTCATCTCGTTTGTGATGGGAGCATTCACTGCACTAACCTCCACCTCTGCGACACTTGTTGGTTGGCCATGCAGCGCCAGAAACTGTTTTGGGACTCCTTGAAGGACCTGGACTTGGCTGTAGGAATAGAATGAAGGGCTTTGCTTTCAGGGATGCAGTGATGAGCATGGTGTAAGAACCATGCTAACATCTAATGTGAAGCTCAGGAGTTTCCTCACAGTTCATGTGGGATGTGCAGTATCACATTGGCCAGTTTACCTTCTGCTAAACCAAACCCAATGGAACGCACCCCGTGGACTGGTTTTGGGTGGCCCCCAGCTCCTCTAGTTACACTGTGTGAGAGATGCTCTGAATGTGAGACAGCAAAAATGGGAAAAGTCAGTGTTCTGAGGTGGAATTGCTGCCACGCTGCTTTACTGGAGCTTTATCTGAGGTAAAAGCATGAAACCAGCTGAAGCAGGAAAAGGTACTTGCCATGGTGCTACTTCTACTGATTTGGGTCGGAGTGTTAAATGCCAGCACCAGTGGGTTTGTAGCTCCCTGCAGCTCTTCTCCCTGGGGAACGGCTCGCTCCCCCATTGTCCTGCTGTCTGTAAAGCAGGCCAGACCTGGCTGGCCGAGCACTCGCTGGAGATGAAAACTGCAAACTTAAACACAAATGTGAAGGTTTGGGGTGTTCAAAAAGGTCTCTTTGGTTTTTCCTGTAGGTTTTATCTGCAGCTGCAGCTGCTGGAGTGTCGGTAGCGTTCGGTGCCCCGATCGGAGGAGTGCTCTTCAGCCTGGAAGAGGTAACAGCAGCGTTTTCTGGTGGCCCTTGGTGAGCTGTTTGATTGCAAGGACTGACCCTGCTGGGTTAAAAATCCAGCCCATAACTGCTGGGGTGTAGGAGAGCCTCCTGAGTACCGATCGGTGGTGTATTTACAAGGCCAAAATTGGGGTTTCAGGTAATTCTTGGGAATACTGGAGAACTTATTTTGGATGATGTCTGTCTGAGGCTTTGGTCTAAAGCTGTTGGTTTCCCCTGGTCTGTCCATGCTCAGCACCACTGGCTGCTCACAGCCACAGCCTCCCTCATGTTTACCATGTGCCTACCCTCTCCTGACAGCTCTGTCCGAGGGTACCTTGGGAACAAACTTATCTGGCTCATTGAACCCCTTTTCTTCCCAAGGAACTTCCACTCCTTCTCTTGCAGACACAGATATGAAATGGATCACCACTGCTTGCTTCAGGGCTTAGAGGGGAGGAGTGGGATGGTTTTGCTCAGCTGAGCACACTTGTGGCAGCTATGGCAAGCACTGTTGTTTAGCACATCTGGACCTTGCAGAACATGCAGGGCAAAGAGTTCTGTGATTCAGCTCACAGCTGATTTGTAACAGCTTTAATTATCCAAGTAATTCACCTCCACTTCAGGGATAGAAGGGTTGGAAGGGACATTAAAGCTGCTCCAGCTCCACCCCCCTGCCCCAGGCAGGGACACCTTCCACTAGAGCAGGTTGCTCCAAGCCCCTGTGTCCAACCTGGCCTTGAACACTGCCAGGGATGGGGCAGCCACAGCTTCTCTGGGCACCCTGTGCCAGTGCCTCAGCACCCTCCCAGGGAAGAGCTTCTGCCTCAGAGCTCATCTCAATCTCCCTTCTGGCAGGTTAAAGCCATTCCCCTTGTTCTGTCCCTACAGGCCCTTGTCAGAAGTCATAGAGGGCAGTTGTTGCACTGGAACTGAACAGGCCAAAATCAAGCCTGGGGTGCTTGGATGGAGAGGAGGGGCTGTACCCAGCACACATCGATCTTGGTTCTTACTTATACTTCAAGCAATGGTGATTTTATTGCTGGGCAGTGGACGGTGGAGTGGCAAGTGTTGAAGTGACTGACCCTGCCTCGTTTCTCCTCTCAGGTCAGTTACTACTTTCCCCTCAAGACACTGTGGCGCTCCTTCTTTGCTGCTCTGGTCGCGGCATTCACCCTGCGCTCCATCAACCCCTTTGGGAACAGCCGCCTGGTTCTCTTCTATGTGGAGTTTCACATGCCATGGCATCTTCTGGAGCTTGTGCCATTCATCCTCCTGGGCATATTTGGTGGGCTTTGGGGAGCTTTCTTCATTCGCAGCAACATCGCCTGGTGCAGGAGGCGCAAGACGACCAAGCTTGGCAAATACCCGGTGCTGGAGGTGTTTGTAGTGACAGCCCTCACGGCCGTGCTGGCCTTCCCCAACGAGTACACCAGGATGAGCACCAGTGAGCTCATCTCTGAGCTCTTCAATGACTGTGGGATTCTGGACTCGTCCAAGCTCTGCGAGTACGTGAATGATTTCAACAGCACCAAAGGGGATGACCTGCCAGACCGAGCTGCTGGCCCAGGAGTTTACACTGCCATGTGGCAGCTGGCTTTGGCCCTTATAATGAAGGTCTTCATCACCATCTTCACCTTTGGCATGAAGGTGAGAATTGCCTGTAAATGAGCTCACATTCCGCTGCAGGAACCCCAGGTCTGAGTTTTATTTGATCAATAAACACGTTTTCCTCCCCAAGCTCTGTTAAGAAGGGGGCAAAGTGATAGACTGTAATTATTTGTTCTGTTGCTTGTAACTGAGGGCAGTAGAGACCCTTTAGCTTGAGTGGGTGTGAGGTGCAGATGTTGCTGTCACTGAACTGGTGTCTCAAGGCTTCAGGTCCGCTTTTCCAGGCACAGAATGCTGCTAAATTGTCCTTCCTTAAGCCTTTTTGATATATATGCAAGAGCTGATGGCAAAGCAATTGATGTCTTCATTTGTAAATGCTTGCTTATAGCTGTTCCTTGCTCAGATGGTTTTGACTTAGCTTGGTGGCGGCCTCCTGAGCTATGGGTGTAGGGCCAAGGTCTGAGCTTTCCTGCAGTGGGGTTCAG
>NW_009929177.1:9970-18842 GCF_000696875.1 Nestor notabilis
CAGCAGGTGGAGCAACTTCAGTGTAACCTCTAACTCAGCCCTGTTTTGGACTTCTATCACTGGAACAGCTGTTTTGAACATTCCTTTGCAATGTGTGGGGAGTGAGGCCTTGACCGATGGTGTTTCTGCAGGTGCCTTCCGGTCTCTTCATCCCCAGCATGGCAGTGGGGGCCATTGCGGGCAGGCTGCTCGGCGTGGCCATGGAGCAGCTGGCCTACTACCACCACGACTGGGCCATCTTCAGTGGCTGGTGCAGCCAAGGAGCTGACTGCATCACTCCGGGCCTCTACGCAATGGTCGGGGCTGCAGCGTGTCTGGGTGAGCAAGGAGTCCAAACTGTGCTTCGGGCTTGGTTGACCATGTGAAGCCATGTAGGAGTGAAGTGTTGCTGTTCCCACAGTCCATAGAAGCTGGCTTCCTCTCCAGAACAGGAAACCTTCTTGTAGAATGTGTGATGTTGTTGTAGAGGTGCTGGAACAGGCTGCCCAAGGAAGCTGTGAATGCCCCATCCTTGGCAGTGCTCAAGGCCTTCTCTTGCCAGCACCAGTGTATTGTTGAATGTGGCAGGTTTCCGTGGGGAACTCCTGACCAGGCAGCAGAGCAGGGGAGGCTGTCCAGCAACCTCAGCTTTCCCTGTGGGCTTTTAATTCATTTTACTTCCTGTTCTGGCCTTCGCTCTCATGGTGCAACTTTTCTTTCAAGCACTCTGGTATTTGGTAACACTTCTTCATCTTGGCTGGATGTGAGAAGTTGAGTGCACATGGCTGAACTGTAGTTCACTGTAATTCCCAGTCTTAAATCCCAGTAAATCCCAGTCCTTGTCCTCTTAAGGGACTGTATCAGAAGAAACTTTCATTTTGGGAACAATAAATCCCATCTTTGCTCTTTTAAAGAGGAAACACCTTGTTTGCATATAACTGATGAAAAATAAATACAGTTCCCCTTCATTAACTGTTCTCTTTACCTCCACACAGCATTAGAGGGTGTATGTTCCTTTAGGAGATGGTATTGGAGCAAAACTGCACAGCCAGGCTGTTTTGTAGCTAGCTAAGTCACATGAGAGAAGGTTAGTCAGTCATCTTTTAAGGTTCCTTCTGAGTTGAGGGGAAACCTATCAAGCCCTTGTGAGCCAGCCCGTGGCACCATGTTGCGGATAGGATGGGTGGTTTCAGTACTGTGTTCTGTTTGTGTTTGGTGTCCACTGCGATGCTGAATGTGGTGCAGGAGTCCAGCAGTACAACCCGTTGCTGATACCAGACCTTCTCTAGATGAGGTGGCAGAGGGCAGCTCCCCTGCCTGGAACCCCCCAGAACTGCCTGCTGATGTCCTCTGTCATCTCCGGTTGTGTTTGCAGGTGGCGTGACCCGAATGACGGTGTCGCTGGTGGTCATTATGTTTGAGCTCACGGGTGGACTGGAATACATCGTTCCTCTGATGGCAGCAGCCATGACCAGCAAGTGGGTGGCTGATGCCATTGGGCGAGAAGGCATTTACGATGCCCACATCCGCCTCAATGGGTACCCTTTCCTGGAGGCCAAGGAGGAGTTCTCACACAAGACACTCGCGATGGACGTAATGAGGCCGCGGAGGAACGATCCTCCTCTAACTGTCATCACTCAGGACAGCATGACCGTGGAGGACGTGGAGAGCATCATCAATGAAACCACGTACAGTGGCTACCCAGTGGTGGTGTCCCGCGAGTCCCAGAGGCTCGTTGGGTTTGTCCTCAGGAGAGACCTCATCATTTCAATCGGTAAGAGGCAAGATACTGTGCAGATGAATGATGACGTCAGAGGCCTTATGTGGCACCAGCTGTAATTTACTTGAGAAGTTTAGGCACCCAGTAGTGATGGTGTTCACATCCCCAAGCAGCATGGGGTCAGCATGCAGTGAGTGTGGGCGACAGGATGGCTTCTTGGTGCAGTCGGTGTGGCTCTACTGAATTCATGAACCTTATGGCGTGAAGCAGGGGACTTCTTGCCAGGAGGAACTAAGCCTTCCTGGCTGGATGACTGCGTGTGGAAAGCTTTCTTAGCTGTTAATGTTTATTTCATTAAGAAAAACAGTCTGGTTGGTCCATGCACTGAATATTGGGTCACTTCTGAGCTCCTGCTCCTCACCTCCTTACACCAGCATGTAGCAGAGTTCATGTGAGCCCTGTGGTGAGCTGGAGGGGAGGACGGATCTGACCAAAGCCACATCTCCCTCCATGCTTGGGATGCTGGAGCAATGAGTGGGATGGTGCTTACCTTAAAGCTCCTTCCAGCTCCAACCCCTGCCATGGGCAGGGACACCTTCCACTAGAGCAGGTTGCTCCAAGCCCCTGTGTCCAACCTGGCCTTGAACACTGCCAGGGATGGGGCAGCCACAGCTTCTCTGGGCACCCTGTGCCAGCGCCTCAGCACCCTCCCAGGGAAGAGCTTCTACCTCAGAGCTCATCTCAGTCTCCCCTCTTTTATTATGCACATTTCCTTCCTTCTGAGAGGCTGCTCTGTGGGATGACCATGAATTCTTGCATTTGTGCTGTTCTGAATCTCCAGGGACTCATTAAGAGTAATCCTCCCCTCAAAAATAAGCACTGTTGTGTGCCACAGGAGGGGACGTCACCCAGCTCTGGCGCTGGGGCTGCCAGGCCAGCCCCTTCCCAGGGAGCCTTGGGATGTAAATACCAGATTGAAGCCCAGACTGCCCGTGCAGCCCGACAGTAATGCACTGTGTAAATACCTGAGTGAGGGCAAGTACTGAACTTGTTTCTAGTCCTGACCCTATCATGGGCATGGAGCCTGCACCAGTATGTTTAAGTGTTTAAAAATACATCTGAGGTTGCTCTTCATGGGGCCCAAATCAGTGAGTGACAAAAGTACAAAGCATTTTTCTACCTCCTCTTAAAACTGGGAAGTTAAAGATCTCCAGAACTTGCCTTTACATGGCCAGAGCAAAACACATGAGAAACATGTCGCACCCTCCTTGGGTCACTGCTTGCCTGGAGAAGCAGCTCAGGTAAAGGGAAGGAATGGTCTTTTAAGGCAGAGAGGAAAGGGTATGTGCTGTTTGGTTTGGAAAAGAAAGGGAGGGAAGATACTTAATCAGATATTCCTTCTTCCAGAAAATGCCCGGAAGAAGCAGGATGGGATTGTGAGCACTTCAGTTATTTATTTCACTGACCACTCTCCTCCGCTGCCTCCAAGCTCCCCCTCCATGCTGAAACTCAGGAGCATCCTGGACCTCAGTCCCTTCACAGTGACGGACCAAACACCCATGGAAATCGTGGTGGACATATTCCGCAAGCTGGGATTGCGCCAGTGCCTGGTGACTCACAACGGGTAAGCACGCTGCAGGCAGGGTCCTGGGCTCGGGCACTGCCTCCTCTCCTTCAGTGAGCAGAGGGCTCTGAGCATCAGGGCGAGCAGCTAATCTCGGGAACAAAGCAGTTGTGAGAACCCTGAGCCTTCAGCTGAAGCAGTAGCATAAAGCCTGTAAGGTCAGGACACAGCTCCATGCAGTGGTGGATCTGTCAAACTGATGGAGAAGGCTCACAGCCTCCTCTCAAATCTGGCCATTGGTATCATGCAACTACTTGAATTCGCTTTGATGCTGCTCAGAAACAGCGTTTGGTGAGGGGGGGAAGGAGTGAAGGCAGAGATGGAAATGGAGTGATCTGCTGTTCCCTGAAGAATGGCACTAGCAGGAATCCTCTCCCTGCTCCCTGCTGCGGGGCATTTGGACCTGTGGGTCTTGTCTCCCTGCAGACATTCTGCCTAATTCCCTCCCTCCTGGCGTATACTTTTCTGAAAGCACAGCTACTGAGAGCACTAGGACTTAAAATCATAGAATCATAACAGTTTGGGTTGAAGGGACCTTAAAGCTCCTCCAGCTCCAACCCCTGCCCCAGGCAGGGACACCTTCTACTAGAGCAGGTTGCTCCAAGCCCCTGTGTCCAGCCTGGCCTTGAACACTGCCAGGGATGGGGCAGCCACAGCTTCTCTGGGCACCCTGTGCCAGCACCTCAGCACCCTCCCAGGGAAGAGCTTCTGCCTCAGAGCTCATCTCAATCTCCCCTCTGGCAGGTTGAAGCCATTCCCCTTGTCCTGTCCCTACGTCCCTTGTCCAAAGCCCCTTTCCAGGTTTCTTGCAGCACTACACATTCAGATTGATCTTTTCAGCAAAGG
Source organism: Nestor notabilis (assembly GCF_000696875.1). Taxonomy (NCBI): domain Eukaryota; kingdom Metazoa; phylum Chordata; class Aves; order Psittaciformes; family Psittacidae; genus Nestor; species Nestor notabilis. The sequence goes on from NW_009929177.1 coordinate 14,140, forward strand.
TGGGTGTTAGTAATGATTAATATTTGTCTTTCGGTCATAACCTCCTAAGTGTAAATCAGTGACAGAGTTTCTGCTGGGGCTTGTGAGCACCCTACATTGTGCAGAATGTCCCACAAAGGTACTTTGGCTCCTGGAAGGCATTAAAGTCACCCTGTGTGAAGCCTGTGAGAGGCAGGATACTTTCTGTGGGTTCTGGTGCACTGAAACCGTGGTTCCCTTTTTCAGGAAGCTCCTTGGGATCATCACCAAGAAGGACGTTCTGAAGCACATTGCACAGCTGGCCAACCAGGACCCGGATTCGATACTCTTCAACTAAAGGCAGACCAGGAGGTATTGTGATTTCAACACAAAAGGACCTTTAGAGACCATCCTGGATACACCTCCCTGTTTTTATTGAGACCATGGAACTGTTTTCAGTGTTTTCTTCCATGGAGCTGAAGAAGATACTTTTTTTCTACCAGATACCGATTGCACTACATGATCTGTGGAACAGAATCTTCTTTTTAGAAGAAAAAAAAGACTTTATTTACATTGCTTTTGTGAAGTTGCATTGGAATGATTCCATGAAGGAGTAAAAGCAAAATGCTATAGAATTCTCTCTCCTCTTGCTTTATTTGGACTCTTGCCGCTAACATGGGGAGGAAGAGACAAGCTCTGTTCCTTCAGAAGCTTTGGAGGAGGAGGATTTTGCACACAGCGCTCAGGTGGTGGCAGAAGGATGTGGTTCTAACTCAGGGGTGGTGGATTCCCAATTAGCCACTTGGAAACAATAGGAAAAGTCAAAATTTGGGGGGGGGCGGAATCATTGGCTGCCTGAGGGTGTTCTGCTGAGCGAGGGTAAGAGCCCCACAAGCCCAAAGCCCCCCAGAGCAGATCTCCTGGGCCCAGGCCAGGTTGGGAAGAAGCTGCTTTTGATGAACCTGTGAATGTATTCAGCACCTCTGCTGCTGCCTTGCCAGGAGAGGCCTGAGGAGGAGGCAGGAGGGAACAGTTGTGTTCTCACCACGATCCCGGGTTGATACATGCCTGAGGATTCCTTCTCCTTGACTTCCCTTGAGCATGGAATTAGAATGGGAAAGGCAGAGTCCTGCATTATTGCTCTGCCTTTGCACTTCCCAGTGTTCCAATCATGTTTGATACCACACTGTGACCTCTCCTATAGTCAGCAGGGGTTTGGGGCTGGGAAGTTCCTCCCAGGAGCCCCGTGCCTAGGATGTTTACATGGATACTTGTGCTGTTCCCTGCTCCTCCAGGTCTCAGCTCCCAGGATTGGGAGTGCTGCCACTTCACATATGTGCACTGCTCGGGGTCTCTCCTTTTGCTAACAACTATGCAATAAACCCCTTCCTGAGCACCCTCAGCCTCTTTCCACCTCTGTGTCCCTCAAGTCCCTGTCCCACATCCTACCAAATTATTTTCCTGTTAATAAAATCGTGACCATTTACTGGAATTCCGAAGGTATGTGAATGGTTTTGGAGATGGATGATGTGTTCATCATGGCTTCAGTCTCTAGCAGGTGGTGTTCTATGGTCCATGGCTGAGGCTCCTCGAGCTTCCTCTTGCCCCAGGTCACCACTGTGGCTGCAGAGAGGAGCCAACCGGTGAGTGATGGCCCAGAGTTAGGGAGTGGGGGCTCTGACTCTTCTTCCTGACGGGCAGATCTCTGCTGATGGGTGGTCCATGTGAGGCTGCTGCTGCCCATGGTAAACCCATTCTGTGTGGGAGCGGTGCTCCTGGATAGAGTTGTCTGGAAGTTTGCTCTTAAACTTAAATATAAGCAAATTCCTTATTTCTATGTATGGAGCTGAAGCCAGTTCATTTTCAAGCAGCGAGTACCTGCTGCCACTGCTTTACCTGGCTCTGAGGGCCTGAATTCTTGTCTACCTTAAAGCTGAATCAAACCAAGATGTTACCAATGGATCAGGTCCCTTCTGCCTTGACTTTGTCTGTGGGGTTCTGTACAGTAGGAGATGGTGCTGAGTTGAAACAAGGAATGTGGTGTGTCCCTAAGTCAGTCACAACTTGAAATGCTTCTGTTCTGCCTCCAGCAGGAGAAACTTTGCCTTTTAATGCTTTTCTTTGTCCTGTTTGGAGAAGGTTGTTCCTATTCTCTCAGTTCCCTGGGGGTTCCCTCCAGGAAATTCCTGTCCCGTGCATGCAGGCTTCTCATGCAGGCTTCTCTTCCCTGTGGCACATTTGGGCACCAGACCAATAGAGCTTTGCCTTTCTGCCTCTCCTAAAATATGCAGGAGGCTCCAGCTTGAAAACAGGGTCCCTGCTTCAGATAGATCCACACCACATGTGAGCCCGTCCCTCTCCGTGCGGGAAGGCTGCTGCGGCCCCGGGTGAGGGTAAGGACAAGAGGTGCCAAAAGGGAAAGCTGTGAAGGGGCTGGAGCCTCCCGGCTGGCTGGTGGGTTACCCCAGATGCTCCGGGGCAGCGAGCAGGCTGTCGGAGGGGCTCTGCCATCTGGGAGCGCTGGGAATGGGAGCTCGGGGCAGGAAGCAGCTGCCAGCAGGCAAGCTCCCAGCTTCACCGTGCCAGAGACCTTTCTTTGCCTCTGGCTTGCACAGATCTCTCCACTCCTGCTTCTTTCATGTGTTAATTTCCCTGCGGATGGGCTGGATGCTTGGACAGCTGGAGGTCTGGTGTGCAGTGGCAAGGTGGAAATAGGAGCTTGGAGCTGCGCTGTCTGTGTGTGGAAGCCTGCTGACCCCAGTGACAGAAATGGTGTTTGTGTAAGGGAAAGGCTCGGTTCAGCTCCAGACCTGGTTGCGTTTAAGCTGTAGTTCTCTGTGCAGGGAAACCTGGAGCAAAATCACCCCTTGTCATGACCGTGTTACCCACAGCAGCGCTGCCAGTGCCCGGAACGTGGTTCATCTGTGCATCCTGCTATGCTCTGGGGTAGCTCCAGCAGGGGCTCTGCACCGGGACTGGCGCTCCCCGAGGGAGCCGGTGGGTACGGGCCCTCCCGGCTGCTTGTACTCTGCTTTGTGGAATTCCTTTAATTGCTGTGAAACAAGTTCAGCTCTTTCCCGCAAAATTCTGTGCGGGGAGAGCCCGTACTCATGTTCTAACCAATAGAGAAATGGTTGGGAAGGGTTTTCCCCATCCAGCTCTTGCTTTCCCACTGCTTTACCTTCGGAGCGACTCCAGGAGGAGCCCTGGGGTTTCCCTTCAGCAAAGGGCTGGTTACACAAGCCAGCGCTGGAGCCCATCCATGTGTTTGATAAATGCCACCAAGCCTGTGGTCTCCTGAGCTAAACAAGAACCGCTGCTTGCAGCGCTGGGCTGAGCACCAGAGAGAAGGCTGAGGCTCTTCCAAATCCCTTTTCAGCTGCTGTAAAGCCTCCAGGGTCTTACACGCCGCTCCAGGGGTGATGTTCCATGAGAGGAGGCGGCCATGGGGCATCCTGCTTCTCACTCAGGAAAGGGAGGGACCTGCCAGAAAGGTCTTAAAACGTGATATGGATGATTGTTGTATTGTTTATATGATTATAACCTATTCATACATGACCAGGGACCCTCCTTGGGAGTGCTCTGAGTGCCTGCTCTGGCTGTTGCCCTTCCAAACGGCAGGATATAAATTGGGGTGGTTGACTTGGTGCTTTCCCAACCTGGTGCTGGGGTGTGACGAGTGGGATGAAGATGCACAAGGTGGGTCACTATGGGGCTAGTGGGCTTTCACTTCCTCTGCCTTCCCCTGGAGGAGCAATGAGCCACTGAGCCTTAATGAAATGCAGTGGTTAATGGGGCCTGATGCTGTCCCTTGCCACCCTGCCAGACTAAGGCAGCAGATGCGTAGAACCACAGAGTGGTTTGGGTTGAAGGGACCTTAAAGCTCCTCCAGCCCCAACCCCTGCCCCGGGCAGGGACACCTTCCACTAGAGCAGGTTGCTCCAAGCCCCTGTGTCCAACCTGGCCTTGAACACTGCCAGGGATGGGGCAGCCACAGCTTCTCTGGGCACCCTGTGCCAGCGCCTCAGCACCCTCCCAGGGAAGAGCTTCTGCCCCAGAGCTCATCTCAATCTCCCCTCTGGCAGGATAAAGCCATTCCCCACCACATACGGGGGTGTCTGTCAGAGGTGGGCTCCTGTGTAGATCAGGACCGGGTTCCATAGCACTGTTGAGATGCCCCAGGCAGTAGGTAAGTGGAATTACTTTTTCCTGGTATCTCCAGCTTGTTGCACTGTGGGAAATCGAGGGGAAAACTGCGAGTGCTGGATGGAGCTGGCTCAGCTCTTTCCTTGTGTCCAGCTTGCTGGTCCCAAGGGCAGAGCTGGGAGCTGTTGGTGCTGGCCGGGGATCTAGGGACCGTGCCAGGGAAAGCTGGTGACGTGTTCATGAGGGGAAAGGAGGAAGGGCCGAGCTGCTGGCACCAGCTTCCCACTGCAGCAGCCCTGAGGGCTCTGAGCAGCAGCAGGCGATTCACTGGAGGGGAAAGAAACCACCTTCAAAGCAGCGTTTTTCCTCTGGGGCCTCAGTGGGGCCTTGGCACCAGTCCCTGTGGGGCTGCAGCCTGTGGGAAGGCTCTGTGAGCAGAACGGGTCAGGGAATGGCATGGGTGGGATGGGATGGCTGAGCTGGACTCCAGCTTGTGGCTGCACTGGGGTTCCTGCCCACTCCCGCTGCAGGAGCATTGATGTTACTCCCTTGGTTTAACAAGCATCCCGCCTCCCACAGCTGCTTGAATTCCTCCTGCT
>NW_009929177.1:18873-23479 GCF_000696875.1 Nestor notabilis
GGGGTTTTCTGCTTTAGTTTCCTCCTTCTCAGGCTTAGTTCACTTGGGGGATGTCCCGTGGAGCCCCAGGGCAGGCAGAAGGGCAGAGCCCTGGGTGCCAGCGGGGCTGCAAGCCAGGTCACAGCCCCGGGCTGGATTTCTTTGTGCTCTGTATTTACAATGTTCCAAGAAGTCATTTCCTGGGGTGTTGACGTGTTTTTCATGTGGATTTCCTCCTTCCCACTGTGAAAGTGTTCTAGGCTCGGGACTTGTGAAAGTGAAACGAGATGTTGTTTTGAGGGGAATGGAAGGCTTGGATGTAGCGATGAACTGGTTAACAGCAGCAGGAGGGGGGGAGACGAGATCTGAGCTGCAGACTTTGCTGTGAGACAAAGGGCAGTGCAGTCAGTGCTGGGAACGCCCTTGGCATTGGTCTGTGCCGAATTGAAAGCAGAACCTCGGGGCAGCAAAGATAAGACAGTTCTTTGGCAGCATCTACAAGGAAGCTGCATGTGTCTGGATCGAATTAATGTGATGAAGCCATGAGGAATAAGGTCAATACGAAAATGTTGCTGGAGCTGCAGCATTCCCCTCACCCCCTGGTATTTTAAAGCAGGAGGAAAGGGCAGGAAGGTTTCGGTGCTGTCACTGGGCAGGGCGATGAGCAGCTTTTGGTTCCAGGTGACTTCTCCTTTTCATCCATATGGTTCTGAGCATGGCACAGGAAAAGCAAACTGCTTTCATGCTGTGGCAGTAGCTTCGTAAGCGAACACCCCCACATGTATCGAGGAATGGCTTGAACCTGCCAGAGGGGAGATTGAGATGAGCTCTGAGGCAGAAGCTCTTCCCTGGGAGGGTGCTGAGGCGCTGGCACAGGGTGCCCAGAGAAGCTGTGGCTGCCCCATCCCTGGCAGTGTTCAAGGCCAGGTTGGACACAGGGGCTTGGAGCAACCTGCTCTAGTGGAAGGTGTCCCTGCCCGGGGCAGGGGTTGGAGCTGGAGGAGCTTTAAGGTCCCTTCAACCCAAACCACTCTGGAATTCTATGGTTATACACACACAGGCTTTTTGGTGTAAAATCCACACCAGTGAGCAGCTCGAGGTCCTGGCCTGGTGGTGTCTGTGTGGTTTGGGAAGCCCTGCTTGCTCGTGCTGTGGTGGGCAGGAGTGTTCTGCACTGAGTGCTGCTGCTGCTGCAGGCTCCTACAGTGGGGTCTGACCAGTGGGTCCTGGGGCCTATGGCAAAGAACAACATCCACGGGCATCTTGTACAAGTGGGGAAACTGAGGCACGGACATTTCATGAGTAACCAGGTCTTCTGGTGAATAGCTTGAGTAGAGCCTGCCCGTGCCCTCAGTTCCTGCCCAGCTCCATTTGGTTCCTCCACCCCTGGTAGCTGTAGAAAGCAAAGGTGCTGAGGGGTGAGCAGGTTACAGTTGTAATTGTTGTAACAGTTGTACGGTTGTAACCCCCATCCCATCCCCTTCACACCTCCGGATGTTCTGCAGGTATTGCTGAAAGAAAACCCTTGTTTGACACTGTGTCAGCGAGCTCTTGGCTTGAAAAGGCATGAGCCGGGTTGTTCTCCCAGTCACTGCTCAATTCTAAGGATGCTGCACATGTCGCCATTGGGTTGGTGGTGTCCAGTCTTCAAGACTTTGCATTAAGGTCAGGCTTAGAGAAGCCAGGACCCGCTTTGGTACAAGTGAGGGGTGAGGCAGCCTTGCCAGGCGCCGGAGCATCGGTGCAGCGGGAATGAAGCCAGAGGCGCCGGGTGGGATGTGCCTGTCTGCACGGGCTCTGGCTCCAACAGCTCTTGCTGCTGCTTGTTAAGCTTCAAACCTGTTTGTGAAACTGAAACCCATCTTCCACTTCAGCACACGTCAAATGCACATTGAATTCCTGGACTTGTTCTGCTCTTCCCAGCTTCTTGTTTGTTTTTTTCATTGTTAAGCTCCTGTTGGGGCTGGGAAGTGTGAGGAGGCTCTGCCAGGGGAGATGAGGAACCCAGGGCCCAGTGCCTCTCCTGAGCAGGTTGTGCCTCTGGAACCTCCCTGTGCCTGGGCTGTGCAGCCAGAGAGCCCCTGGCCGGGTGCTGGGTTTGCTCATCACAACTGGCCCTGGTGAGCTTTTGCCTCTCCTTTCTGTTCATGCCCTTGGGGCTCCGCAAGACCCTCCTTAAGGTGCCCACGGGCCAGGTCCAGGTCCAGCCCATGGTGCTGGGGCTGTGGGGGACCTGCAGCCCCCTCCCCACTGCTGGGAAGAGCCTGGAGCAGCACAGCTGGAAAAGCTGCAGAGCTGGGACCTCAGGAGCACCCTTGAGGCTTGGGCCAGGCTGCACCCCCGGCAGCGCTTCCCCCCGTCCACCCCGTCTGCCCTTGCTGGGGCCGTGCGGCGCTCACTGCGCTTGGCCCCCTGCTGCTGGACCTGGTGCTCCTGGAGCTCTGTCCTCTTCAGGAGAATCCACCCACAGCATCTTCTCCCTTTCCAGGAAAGCGAAGCCGGCACCGAGCCCGGCAACCCCGGCTCCAGCAGCACTGCTGCACCTGCACCACCGCCAGCTCCGCTGGGATGGGGCTGCTGCAACTCCATGCCAAAGAACAACTTTGAACCTCCTGCTCTGTTCCCTGCAGCCCCAGGTTGTCTGGTTCAACCCTGAGCTGCCAAAGGGGTTGGGATGTGGGAGCTGGAATGAGCTCAGTGCTCCCCATGGAGAGGTTTCAGGCTGGGAAGGATTTTAAGAGCCCTGGGAGCCCGATTCCTGTTGTTGGTTACCATGATGGTTGAGAAAGCAGGAGGAGAAACGAGAGGTGGAAGAGTAAGGGTTTTGGAAGGGAGGGGGTTGCAGCCCTGCCTGGAGTAGGGAGCAGCCCTATCCCCACTTTTGCAGAGGGCAGGCTGGTGCTCCTGGTGCTCTCCAGCTGGGAGGCATGGGATGAGCTGGGAAAGCTGCCCATGGGCTTGGTGCTGGTCCAGGAGCTTGCGTGTAGGGTCACAGGGCCAAGTCCCTGGGGGGGCTTTTTGTATTGGCCTCACTGGAGCAGGAGGCAGAGCCTGGTGAGCAGCAATGGGCAGGGTCTGTGGATTCGGGGGGCATGTGAGAGCTGGCACCAGCTCCCAGCCCCAACCAAGGATGCAAAGAGCAGGGACTCAGGGCTGGAAGGCTGTGGGATGGATAGCGGGAGTTAGGAGCAGCCCCTGCCAGGCAAGGGCATGATGGGGAACAGCCCATCTTGGCAGCCTTGGGTTTGGCCATGCCTTGGGCTGGGCTTGGCAACCCCAAAGTGTTGAGAGGAGCAGCACCAGGATCCCCTGGGACGAGGTGTAGCCCCGGAGAGTTGATGGGAGCAGGGGAGCAGGACGAGCAGGGCTGGGCTCAGCTCCGGGGGCTGGTGGAGCTGCCCCTAGTCCCATGGGAGATAAAGGCACCAGGCTTGGAAGTGGGAGCAAGTCTCCCTGGGAAAGCCCCAGGCATCCACCAGGAGAGGCAGAAGTGGAGCCCTTAGAATTGCTCCAGATGCAAGATGAGGCAGGACCCAGTTATCACCTGGAGCCCTCAGTGGGTTCCATCTGCAGTGCCTGGGCCAGAGCTCCTGGGAACCACATGATGCCATCCCCTGGGGCTACCACAACTCCCATCACCTCTGGCATCCCCTGGGCTGCTCCGATGCCACTAGCACAGCTGGGAAGCAGTGGGAGGCTGTGGGATGCTGCAGGAGCTTGGGGAAGCTGCCCCTCTGCCCCTTGCAGCCCACAGCTGGGCTGGGGCATGGGGTAGGAAAGAGGTAGCAGATAAGGCTAGGCTGCAGCAGGGGGTGCTGCCCAGATCCCAGGGGTGCTTCCCAGGACCCGGGGGGCTGCCGGCCAAGTGTGGGAACCAGCCCAGGTCTCCCATCGGGTGCTTTGCACCGCAGCAGCTCAGAGCCCAGGGCCGGTGCCTGCAGTGCCCCTGCCAAGAGGTGAGACCAGCACCAGAGTAGAGGCTTTATTGAAGCAGCAGTGGGAGCCCCCGCAGTGCGCTGCTGGGGAGGGGTTTGCATCTGGTGCGGAGCCCATGCTGCAGCTCTGTCCATCCGCTCCACCAGTCCTCACATGACACAGAGTATACAGGGAGTTACAGAAGGGGCCGTGTCCACCCCAGCATCCGTGGGAGCTTGACCACGCTCTGCTCTGCTTGAACCTACCTCCTGCATCCGACACAGACTTCAGCACCGAGGGCTTGCCCTCGTTCCTCCCGTGTCCTGTGCTGCTCCGGCCAGGCCCACCCGTGAGTTCAAGCCCTGCAGGGTACCTGCTGCCAGGGAGGGCCAGGAACCCCGAGGAAGGAAGGAACTGCTTGGTCAGGAGCGAAGGGGAGGTGTGATGGCAGGTTTCTGCCTGGATAGGGCTGTGCAGCCAAGTGCCTGGGTGCTGTTGTTTGGGCTGGCAACTGCTCCAGCTTCATGGTCCTGCTCTTTGACTTCCCCTTACACTGGCTGCTGGCATAGCTCCATGTTTCCGATGATCCCAAACTAAACTTCTTCACTCCTCTCCAGAAGCTGATGCTGGACCTGCCCCGTTCCTGCTGCTGTCCTTGGGTGCCAGCCCTGCACTCACCACAGGCTCCTATCCCTGAGCACACACAGCCCTG
>NW_009929177.1:23585-24220 GCF_000696875.1 Nestor notabilis
TTGGCTTGTTGCGCAGATGGGAGCCGGGGTAGTGTCCCGCCTCGTCCGTGTCTCCTGTGGGCCTGTCCTGGCTCATGATCTTCTTCCCAGCTGGATGGCACCAAGCACAGTGGGTCCCTGTGGGCAGCCCCCCCGTGCCCTCTGCTGGCTCATCCTTCGGGACAGCCACGCAGGGAAGGACACTGTGCCAGGCCCCCTCCCTGGCTGTTCAGCTGCTGCTTCCTTGGAGTCTCGCAGGACCATGGCTGGGCAGGAGCAGCGGAAAGGAGCGAGGCGGAAGCAGCTGTCACAGGTCAAGCCGGAAAGCCCCAAAGTAACTGGCTGCTGCATCGTTGTAGTCGATGGCCAAGGAGGAGACAGAGACAAAGAGCTCGTCCCCGGCCTTCAGCTCAAAGAGACCCCCCTGGTAGAGCGCGTGGAGCCCATAGTCCGCCTCGGGCGCCCAGCACTTGGTGCCCACCCCTTTGAGCAGGAGGATGGGCTGGCTGTAGGATGTCTTCCAGTTGATGCACTGCACAAGCTGCGGGACAGAGCCCCGGGCACCGGCCGCATCGCTGGGGTAGCGGAAGTAGATCTGGGAGTACACGTAGTACTTGCCCGCCTGGTTGACCCGCAGGCGGCCATCCTGGTACGTG
>NW_009929177.1:24255-28061 GCF_000696875.1 Nestor notabilis
GCTGTCCTCCCAGCGCGTGATGGCGTGGCGGCACGACTGTGAGAGGTTCCCGAAGCGCCGGGAGTTCCCTGTGGAGAAGGAAGGGTCACTAAGGGCAGTGAGATGCTCTGGGGAGCACCCACTGGGGTCAGGAGGAAGGGAGGGGGTGGCTCTAACTCTTTCCAACACTCATCCAGCTTGGAGGGGTGGAGAAGGGGGTCTTGGACCAGACAGAAGACACCTCCCCCATCCTCCCGTCCTGGTCCCCTGCCCCTTGGGTGAGATCTTTCCCCCATTCCCATCTCAGAACCCGCCGGTGCCGAGTGGGGCTCTCCAGCTCACCATCCTGGGCCAGGCTCTGTGGGCGCAGGGTGAGATGTGCCGAGGGTTTGCCACTGGTTTTGGGAGGAACCTGCCCCTCCGAGGTGTTGAAGTAGCTCCTCCGGGCCTCTGCAAGGAAAGGGACACAAGTTGTAGAGGACAGGGAGCGTGGGGACATCCAGCCTCGTGCCAACAGAGCAGGTCCTTCCTGAGCAAGCAGGGAAATGTCCCACTGACCCATTGGGGAGGAAGGTTATTTGGGGGTGGAAATGTCTAGTCAATCATTAGCCAGCATGTCTGTGCTGCCCCTGGTTCCCTGGGCTCCAGACAGATGTACGTGGCTGCCCCCATGACGTGTGTCCTTCATCCTCCCAGTGGGACTGTTCCTGTCTCACAGCACCGTGCCCGGCAACCCGGCCCCAGCAAGGAGGTCGTCAATGCTTTGCCCCACCTGCTCCCCACAGTGCTGGGCCAGGAGGGACTCACCCTTCACTGCACTCCTGTGGATCACGTTCTCCATCACCTGGACCAACAGAGAAGAGAAACAGACCCACAGTTAAAGGTGAGACAGGTGCTCCCCATGTTCCAGACCCCCTTTTCACTTCCAAGCCTCCAGGACTTTGTCTTTTGTGCTGTCTCTGGGCTCCACCAGCTCCTCACTGGTGTCCATCCCACTCCTTCACCTCCTTTTTCAACCATCCTTGCCAGCACCTTCTGCCACCCCTCTGGTGAGGAAACTGAGGCATTGGCTCCCACCCTCCCCTGGTCATCAAAGCTGGCAGGCCTGGACTCACCGTGGCCACATAGGCTTTGATGGTGTTGGCCAGCTTGAGGCAGGACTGGTTGCTGATGAGCCCCTCCAGGCTGGAGCCCTCCTGCTGCTGGTTGATGACCTGCAGGCACCGCAGCTCCTCCATGTTCCCCGGCGCCTGGGCTTTGAGCTGGAACAGAAACACCCCGACATCTCCACATCAACCCAAGCCATACCACAGGTGGGGAACAGCCCAGAGCTGCCCTGATCCTGGAGCTGGCGTTCCGCTGGGATGCAGCCACAGGCTGTGTCTCCTGCAATGGGATGGAGGTAGGTGGTAGGAGACTGGGTGGTTCTGTCAAAAAGCCGGGGTTTGTGACTAGTATGGGTTAAATCTCATCTTGTCCTCCCATGATCCCTGGCAGAAGCCGGTCTTGCTCTTCCCAGCTCTTCGGGAAATGCAACAGCCCATTTCATTGAGTTCCAGGTCCAAGCGCGGGGAGGAGGTGAGCACCAGGTAAAGAAAAGGGACCCAAATTCCCTTCACTTCTTCCTCTCCTGCCCTGGGGGAATGAGGCTTCTGAAGCAGTAAAGCCCAGCCTGAGGTGCTCGCAGCTCCGGGGGAAGTGCCCAGCATGGTCTGTGCTCCTCGTGCTTCCCGCTGCGGAGCCACACCAGGGTTGCAAAACAAGCTCCAGGCAGCTCCATCTGTCCAGCTGCAGCTGCAGATGGGACCCCATGCACTCAGTGCTGCGTCAGCAATCTCAGACCCTTTCTAGCCTGTGCTGGCCTCTGGCTTGGGCTGGGAACCTTCCCTCCACGTGATGGGGGCTGCTGCACATAAGCAGCCCCTTCCGAGGCTGTCCCAGGGCTGCCCCAGCTCTTCTCCAGCCCTGCCGTGGCACTGGGGACAGGTACGGTGGCTGCTGTGGGTGCTGCTGTTCAGGGTGTGGGGGAACAGGCACAGATGAGAGAAGGCTGCCCTGAAATCAGGAGTTGGGTATGAACACTGGCACCTTGACCATCCTACCTCTATCCCCTGGGTCATGCCCAGATCCTAGGGCAGAACCTCAGGAGTCCTCAGTCCACATCATCACCTGGGGCTCAGCCACCTCCAGCACCCCTGCGCTTCCCCGTGTCCCTGCGTGCTCCGAGCCCCCACCAGACCTTTTGGGTACCCACTTTGCCTCGTACCAGGATGTGCTCCTCTGCGATCAACAGCCTCTATTGCCAGCAGAAAGACTGTGTGAGGTCAGGTAAAAAGGGTTGGGGTTTTTAGGAGGAATTTTGGACCAACCATCCCTCTTAGCACCAGCTGGACCCACCAGGAGCACAGGGGCTGCAGTGCTGAGCTCGGGGGACCAATGTGGTGGCTCACGTTGGGGAAAGGTGAGTGTGACCCTGCCTTTATCCCAGGCTTTACCCCGGCAAAGCCCTGCCTGCCCAAGGGGCAAGGCACACAACGCCTGCCAAGGTGGTAAATCCCCAAGTGACGGGGCTGCTCCCATGGCACGCCACAGCAGGAGAACGTGCTTAAGCAGTGCCAGCGCCCACAGCTCCTCTCCTGCCAGGAGCATTGATTATGGTGTGTGCCTACACAACTGGGGACAGCCCTTCTCCTCCTCCTCTTCCTTCTCCTCCTCCTCCTCCTCCTCCTTCTCCTCCTCCTCCTCCTCCTCCTCCCAGGCGTGGTAAGGCACATCCCCAGGTAATGTGGTGGCAGGTCCCCAGTGTGGAGATGGCAACCACATGCCTTGTCCCTCCATGTCCTAACAAAGGCCTGGCGCTGACTGATGACACTAAGTGCTTGACTAAAGCTTGCTGTGACAGCTGCCCATCCCACCAGCATCTCTGTCTTCTTAGGGTCTCCCCTTTCTGGAGCCCTTGTGCTGGATGGGGTGTTTAAATTAAGGGAAAAGTGGGAATGGTTTGTAAAACTGGGAGCACAGGAGGTACCTGGGTGGGGGGAAGAGGGCAGGGTGGTTGTACTGTGATTCAGTGTCCCTGGAGATGCTGAGCTCTGACCTCAGCACCAATCCCATGCAGGGAGCCAGTGGCCAGCTTCTGTGATTAGCTCGAAGAAGTCAATTTAAGTGGCTTTCTTCTCAGTCCAGCCCTTCCCATGGCTCCATCTGCCCGCAGTCCCCTCCTCTCCCCAACCCTTTCATGCAAATCCCTCACAGCAGGATCCGGGGATGAAAACAAAGCCCCGAGGGGGGCTGAAGCTGCTCCAGAAGATGCTCCACTGGGCACCAGACAGCAGCAACAGCCTGGACTTTTCCCTTGTTTTCCCTGCTTCTCTTGTGGTTTTGAGCAAACCTGAGCACAGCAAGACCCCTTTCTTGTCAGGCAGTCCATCAGAAGGGATGGAGTGTCCTGGTATCCCTGGGATTCCCTCTCCCTGGAGCAAAGGTCTCTCTTCTTTGGTGTTTTCCCCTCCTGGGTGCTCCTGATAGCTGGAGACTGGGTTCAGACTCTGAGCAGGGTCAGGTCCCTCACATCCAGCTTTGGCACGAGTGACACTGGGAATGGCCGGGTCCCAGAACGGTTATTTGGGGTGACTGAGCTGGAGAAAGCAACCGAGAGCTGCTGGTATCGGGGGGGGGGGGGGGGCCCCAGCCAGGCCCCTTCCAGCACGTCCCAAAATGGGTGAGGAGGATTTGGAGCTCTGGAGCGGGGTGGGGTGGGAATGGAGAGGGTGCAGGAAGGGGGCTGGAGCCCAGGGCAGCTACCCCCTGTCCTGCCCGGGGCTGCG
>NW_009929178.1:0-951 GCF_000696875.1 Nestor notabilis
CACCGCAGGGGTGACAGCTCCTCAGCTCTGGCCCTCCACGCGTGCAAAGGGGACGTGGTGCCGGCCCCTGCGCAGAACAGGCGGCAGTGTTACCCCGACCTGTGTCACCCCAACGGGGACAGAGGGGCTGGATGCTGGGACATGGGTGGCAGCCCCCAGTCAACAGAGCTTTGGGCAATGGGAGGCTCTGGGACACAGAGATCCCCCAAACTGCCCTCACCTCCCTCCCTGGGGACTCTCAACCGCAGCCTCAAGGACCCCGGTGTCCCCATCTTGGGCACCCCCAGCCCTCGTGCTGGAGGTGGCACCAACCTGTGGGTGATGTGACCTCAGGGGCTGCACATTCCTTCCTGACTCCCCCAGGCTGTGACAGCCCTGCTGCCTGCACAATGCTCATGCCCATGCAACACGTGCAACAGTGGTGCCCATGCAACACTGCACCCATACAACACATCTGTGCAATGCTGGTGCTCATGCAATACATCTGTGCCATGCTGGCACCAATGCAACACTGTACTGATGCAACGTTGGTGCCCATCCAACACTTGCACGCATGCTATTGGTGCCTGTGCCATGCTGGCCCTTACACAACATCCCTGGTGCCTGTGCAACATGCCTGTGCCATGCTAATACAGATGCATAGGTGACACCCATGGAGCTCTGGTGCCTGTGCAACATACAACCTTGGGCCACTGGTGCCCCTCCAATGCTGGCACTCACCGGTGCCAGTTCATGCGCCATGCCGGTGCCCATGCAGTGCCATTACCCATGCAATGCCATCACCCATGCAGTGCTGTCGCTCACACAATGCTGGTGCCCATGCAGTGCTGTCACCCATGCAATGCCAGTGCCCACACAGTGCTGTCACCCATGCAATGCCGGTGCCCACACAGTGCTGTCACCCATGCGATACTGGTGCCCATGCAAAGCTGGTGCCCACACATGCCCAGC
>NW_009929179.1:0-3300 GCF_000696875.1 Nestor notabilis
GGGTTCCTGTGGTGGCAGGTTCGCCGGCCGAGAGGAGCCCCTGGCCGGGTCCCTCCACCGAGATCATGATGCCAGCAGGGCAGTGGGACAGATAAATGCAAGACTTCCCTTTGAGCTGTGTGGCTGGTCCGAAAAAAATGTAAGATTTGTGACAGCCTTTTCTAGAGGCAGCTTTTAAACTTGTTTTCATGGAATATCGTCCTTCATAGTCCTGTACCATTCAGGATCGAGGCACTGCCCTTAAGCCCTTTCTCCGAACTGCGTCGGTCCTCCCCCTGTCACTCGGGAAGCGTTAGCAGCCCCGTCAGGCTGCTGCGTGTGTGGCCGGCCCCACGGCGCTCACCAACCTGTCCCTTTGCTTTCAGACTCTAGGTCACTTGGAGAAGGCTGTGGTTCTCGAGCTCACCTTGAAGCATGTGAAAGCACTAACCAATCTCATTGAGCAGCAGCAGCAGAAAATAATTGCTTTGCAGAATGGTTTACAAGCGGGTGAGTATTCAAATTGTATCGTGTGAGAACCTGCGTGTGCTTGATGGGCTTTCTCCCGGAGTCTTTGAAATGTAGTTGTGACACTCCGTTCCTCAGCAGGGAGGAGGCAGGAGTTCTTGCCTTTAATCGCCATCATTTTCTCTCCCTTTGCTTATGGGCTTTGGCAAAAAAAGAAGGATTTCTCAATACGGTCAGTGTAGAGTGAGTGCCCTGTGGAGCTGTTTTGAAAATAAATTGGATTTTAAGTAGTTCATTTAGAGCCCAGGTTTGCTGTGAGGTTCTCTCCAAACCCATTCAAATCTTTCCGTTTCTGTTCACGAGCTTTGGATCAAACTTGGTTTTGTTTGTTTTCTGAACATATGCACAAATTGCTTCTTATACACGCCTTTTTCAGGTGTCTGTCTTTATAAATGAGCTAGTCTGTGTATGGCAGGCGAAGAGGGGACCCGGTGCATCAGTTCATCATGCTTTACATGCACTTCCTCCTCCTGTTTTCACATGTGGCACTCACGTGAATCTGATAAAGTAAAATCTAGTTTTTCTGAAGGGCCTTCCACCGCTCCGGCAGCCACAGGGAGTGCAATAGAGCTTTCAGCTGAAGCAAAATCACCCGAGGTTAGGGAGCTGCCGGTGGGTAAATGTGCCCCAGGAGCTCTGTGCCTGGAGGCGAAGGGCGAGGTGCGCTCTGCCTTCCTCAGGGTGTTTCCCAGAGGAGACACCAGCTTGAGTCACTCCTGTGCCCGTGCTCCAGCACCTGTTGGTGGTGGCACAGTTGGCAAATGCAGAGCTAAAAAACAAGTTTAAAGTTACTACGGAAAAGTGGACAGATGGGTGCTCAAATAAAAATGTAGAGGGAATCGGGAATGCATGCAAAATTCGGGTTGACCATCAGGTTTGTCTCTCTAGCTGTGCTGTAGCTGAAGTTTAACACTGCCTCTAGCCCACCTTGAAGATGGTAATGGAACTATTTAGCACGTTGTTAATTTTTAATTTCTTTCTGTTAATGTTTCCTCAGGTGACCTGTCGTCAAGAAACCTCGATTCCAGCCAGGAAATGTTTCGATCCGGTTTCCAGATGTGTGCCAAGGAAATGCTGCAATACCTGGCAAAGCACGAGAACGGCAAGGACCTGAAGTCGTCCCAGCTGGTCAGCCATCTGCACCGAATGGCCTCCGAGGTGCTCCAGGGCGGAGCCGGCCGCAAGTCCGGAGACATCCCTCCTAAAATGGTGGACTTGAAAGAGAAGCCCGTCTCCTTGACCACGGTGGCGGAGGGACACGGGAAAAACTGTGTGCCTGTGATCCAGAGGACATTTGCTCACTCCAGCGGGGAGCAGAGCGGCAGCGACACGGACACGGACAGCGGGTACGGGGGAGAGCTGGAGAAAAGTGACTCCAAATCCGAACAGCAGTATTTCAAAAAGGATACCGAACTCAAGTACGCTGTCCAGGAGAGAATAAGCTCTATTAAGCAAGAGACTGAGGACCCGCCGGCCAAAAGGAGCAGGCTGGAGTCACCAGAGGACGAGAGCCCTTTTGGCAGCGACATGATGGGCTCTTCCAGCAGCTTCCTGGGGCCCCACGCTCACCAGCCTCCCTTGTGCCTGCCTTTCTATTTGATCCCACCATCGGCAACAGCCTATCTGCCCATGCTGGAGAAGTGCTGGTACCCAGCGTCCGTACCTGTCTTGTACCCCAGCCTCCCAGCCTCTGCCGCAGCACTTACGGGGTTCATGAACCCCGATAAAATCTCCCCACCTCTGCTGATGCCCCAGAGACTCCCTTCTCCCATACCGGCCCATTCCCCTATCGACTCCTCGGCTCTGCTTCAAGCTTTGAAGCAGATTCCTCCTTTGAACTTGGAAACCAAAGACTAAGCGCAGTGTGACTTTTTTGGGTTTTTTTTAAGTTGGGTTTTGTTTTGTTGGTTTTTTTTTGGTTTTTTTTTTTTTTTTTAGTTTGAGACTTTCACTTTTATATATTGGCTGGACTGAGGTGTGGGGATGAGGTTCACTGCATGTAGGAAGCTAAATCCCCTTTTCTCTGACTTGTCAGGTAGCTTGGAGGAGGAGGAAGGATGCGCCCAGGTTAGCGATTCAGAACTACTTCCAGGAGAAATACAGAAAAAGAAGGGTTTTGTACTTTACCCCTTACCTTCTCCCCTCTCCGCATCTACAGAACAACAGTTGACTCGGTCAGCTGCGACTATATTGCAAAGCTGTGAAAAAATATTCCATTAGGCAGACTTGGGTTTAGGGTCTGTGAATATAAAACATGGTACTTCTCATAAAGGCTTTTAAGGCAACAGCCCCACTGCTGGTAGTTTGAGCTGAACTGATTCAGTGCCCCATCAGTCACCGGTGCCCGAGTGACCAGCATGGTTGGTGCTGTGGTGGTGGCAATGCCACCAAAAGCATAAGACCAGCGGACACTGCTTGGTCATGCACAGTCAGGTAGACTTAAGACGGGTTTTCTCCACACCTTTGGCTGATATATATATATATATTTTTTAAGAAATAAAAGGTAGATGCTGCTTGGAAGCTTTACATGGCGTACATCTAATAAATAAATTAACACGCGCCCCTTCCTGTAACTGGAGCTGCTAGTTTGTGCTGGGTAGGGGAGAAAATATCCCAAGGATTACTTGGCTTGTTGCACCTGACTCCAGGCCTCTCGCGCTGCTGCTGTACAGTTTCGCCGGGTCTAGTCTGTTGGAAATCAGGATGGTTTTACGAGCCCTGTCAGCAGGGGCCCAGCCGGTGAGCAGCTGCTTCCCAACCAGGGCGAGTCGAGAGCTTCATGCAAGAGGGAGC
>NW_009929179.1:3321-3889 GCF_000696875.1 Nestor notabilis
AATTCAGCTGGGGTCGGCAGCACGATGCCCGCTGAACATGCCCCTGTCAGTGCCTTGGAAAAATGAAAAGGCTGGGATTTTCAAAGGAGTCTAATCCCGGTGGGGTTTGAGCATCTAAATTCCTTAGTCTCCTTGGCAAACCCTGGCCCACATTACTGTGTTAAAGAAAGAGGGTGTTGACACTTGTCCCATTAAACTGCGAGGGTCTTTCTCCGCAGAGGAACATCATGTCCATTTTGGCTTTTTTTCTTTTAATTAAAAAAGAACTTCACTGCAAAATGCAGGGCTGGGTTTTTGGGTTTGTTTTTTTTTGGTGGGTTTTTTTGGTTTTTTTTTTTTGTTTTTTTGTTTGGTTATTGTTTTTTCTTACTGGTTTTGAGAACTTGTGTCCAGAAACCCTGTTGTATGGATTTTCGTTTCGCCCTCCCATTGCACCAGCTGTTGAGATGCACTATGCTTGATTGCAGATTGTGTTCTGATGTTTATTTTGTTGTTGGTTTTTGTTTCTTTGGTATACAGTTGTTGCCTTTATTTGTAAAATCCTGTTATAAATATATATATTATATAA
>NW_009929180.1:0-222 GCF_000696875.1 Nestor notabilis
CTCCCCCGAAGCCCCAGCCCAATATAAACAATAAGAAAAAATAAAGTCCTCGAAACGACAACAGAAAAATCTGAAATTAACAGAAAAAAAAAATACCAATCCCCAAACCAAATTTGTCAAATACTTTCACTTTACATCAAATTTGTAAAATTTGCACGAAATTCATGTCTAAATTTCAAAGGTGGAAAGCAATTATTCGGCAAATTAAGTAAAGGAAAAGAT
>NW_009929180.1:309-1287 GCF_000696875.1 Nestor notabilis
GGGGTGTTGGTTTGGGGTTTTTGTTGGTTTTTTTGTTTTGGTGGTGTTTTTGGGTTTGTTTGTTTTTTTGGGTTTTTTTTTTTTTGTTTGGTTTTTTTTTTTTTTTTGAAGCCTTTATACTAGTCTTTTGCTAGAAATAGGGGTTTGGTTCAGATCATTCTCGGATGAGGTTTTAAATCCTGGAACATCGAGGAAAGGAAGGATAAAGTGCGAGTAAGCGCTAACGAGGATATTCTTTGTTGA
Organism: Nestor notabilis; assembly: GCF_000696875.1. Lineage (NCBI taxonomy): Eukaryota > Metazoa > Chordata > Aves > Psittaciformes > Psittacidae > Nestor > Nestor notabilis. Next base: position 553 of record NW_009929180.1, read on the forward strand.
GGAAAAATAATGTGTTCCTCGTAAACGGACCCTAATGGCTTGTTTTTATTTCATGCGTACAATTTCCTACCTTCTTTGATGGAGGGTTGATGGGGTAAATAGTCTAATCTTATTCAGTTCACCTCCTGTGGATTCCCAGTGACAGTCGTGACAGACGAAGTATTTCGCAAATCACAAGAGCCAGCTACCAAGAGAGCCAAGCGTCTTAATAGGAAGAGTTTTGGGGACGTATAACTGCTCCATTTTAAATTCACGGAACATGCAAAATATAAAGTTCGCCGTATCATTGCAACTCTATGGGGCTTCTTCTTTCCTTTTTTTTTTTTTTTTTTTTTTTCTTCTTTTTTTTTTCTCTCCTAGGAAAAAGATTCTTCCTCGAGAAGAAATGAAAAAGGCATGGGGATGGATCAGAAGCGAATCGGAAAACCTACCAGACACGGGGATTTTGGATGTCACTAGTCTTTAACATTTCCACCTCTTGGTTTCTTTAAAAATGAAAAGTGATACCTGTTTGGATATGAACCTGTTAAACAATTAAAAAAAAAAAATCCAATGTACAACATTCACGCGTCCTCGTTCTGCCAGGTGATCTAGGAAAATAGCGGGGAGAAAGAAAAAACAGTTCATTTACTCAGTGAAGAGGTTGTTGCTTCACTGCATAAAGCTTAAATCAGAAACGCATACTCCTCAGTCCCCTTTCAGTTCTCCCAGCCGGCGAACGCAAGATTCAAACCC
>NW_009929181.1:0-1121 GCF_000696875.1 Nestor notabilis
TACCCTTTTCACCTTCAATCTCAATGCAACTCATACCTTTGATGGTATTTGTTTTAGTCACCCTAAAGCAGTCATTTTCACCGCACTCTGCCAAGTCAAATAGAATAAACAGACATGAGCAGCAGCAGCAGCAGCAGCAGCAGCTGCAGTAGCAGCTGGCAGCGGCAGCAGCAGCAGGAGGTTGACGAGGTGGGCGAGTGGTGAAGGCGATGGACTGCTCTGCATGTGTGGGTTCGAATCCCATCCTCGTCGGTCAGCTCACTGTGTACCCTCAGATAAGGCTTTGTTTTGAGATGACAGTGGCCTGAGGACACCTTGCAAGGTCTCACCTCAACCTCTTCTGTCTCCACCTAGGCAAAAGGAACAAGAAGGAAATCCACAAACTCACAGGAATCTCATTGTCTCCTTGATCCCTGCAATGATGAGAGACCAAAATGTCTGGGAAGTGTTTTGCAAGAACAGGTAGCACAGGAAGGTGTCTGGGAGCCGGAAGCATGGGTTTATGAAGGAGAAGTCATCCTTACCAAGCTGGGAGCCTCCTACAGTGAGGTGACTAGCCTGACGGAGAAGGCAAGAGCAGTGGATGTTGTTCATCTTGCCTTCAGAAAGGCTCAACAGGTGGCAGGAACGAAAAAGAAAATACACCTAATGCACTTTCTGGCACACAATATTTGAAATAAGATTCTTATGGGAGACATTACTCTTACCTGTTCACAGTGTCTCAGAATCTCTGGGGGTGGAAGGGACCTCCACAGATCCTTTAGTGCAAGCTGACTGCTCCAGCAGGGTCACCTTGAGCTGCTTGCTTGGCACGTAGTCAAGTTAGGTTTTGAGCATCTCCAAGGATGGAAACTCCACCACCTCTCTGGGCAACCTGGTCCATGCTTTGACCCACCTCGTGCTAAGAAAATCGGTTCTTGCCTTGAGATGGAATTTCATGTGTTTAATTTCTGCCCTTTACCTCTTGCACTGCTGGTTAGTACTGCTGGGAAGAGTCTGGCTCCCTCTTCATCCTCTCCCATCAGGTATGGGAAGAATCCCAGCTCCCACAGCACTCACAGCCTCCCCTCGTACCTGAGGCACACGTAGCCCTTAACCAGTTGTGTGACAAAGCAGGGATC
>NW_009929182.1:0-26662 GCF_000696875.1 Nestor notabilis
AAATAGAGGAGTCGGAGGTGTCTTATTGATCCCTCTCACTGCCCACCAGTGCAGAGGACCTCTGGGCGGTGGGGAGACAGCAGGATGGGGGTGCTGGTGGTGGTGGTGATGGGGCTGGGGGCAGAGGCGGCGGGATGGCCGCCCGGGGTGGTGAGGCTGAGCAGGGCTCAGCACTGGGGATGTGTCACCTTCAAAGTCACAGATGTCAAACGGCAGGACAAAAGTCAGGGTGGTGGCCAAATGAGAGGGCGACAGGGCTCGGGCATGGGAGCGCAACACCTCCATCCATGGCAGCTGCACAATAGGGAGCAGATCTCTGCACCCCAATGCACCCCGCCAGCAAAACCTGCTCCGAGGCCATCCCATGGCAGACCCCGTTTACAACCCCACAAAAAGCTGTGAGGTGAGCACGGATGTTTCAAATACGGAAAGATATTTCTTGGAAACGTGTGTCTGTGAGTGCAATGCACCCACTGCAAGGCACAGTGTCTCTGCTGTCTCAAGCCACAAATGGGCCTCAGTATACAGCAGACAAGCTCTTGTGGACAAGCTCTTGGTGAGACAGAGTTTTGCTCGACTCTGTGAACTGGTGCCTCAGCTATACCGGGATGTGCCCTGAACCTATACTGAGTTTTGAAGGATATGAAGGGATGCTGTTATAGGTCCATAACCATCACCCTTCTATATCTGCCCATTGGAAATCTTGAAAATGCATCTTCCCAGGGCACCCACCACAATGAAATGGCATATGTACTTGCCTCACACCCAGTGCCAAAACTACACACACACATAAATCCTCTCCCTCCCTGTGTGGGAGCATCACCGGCCACAAAGCAGCCTGGGATGCAAGGTCAGGAATGTCCCACACATGGTCATGGTCAGACCCAGTTGCCATCCACACGAAAGGCAGACCAAGCCTCAAGCCTCCAGGAGAAACCCTCCAAAGCCAGGCCATCCTGATGCCATTCCCTTTTTTCTAAGCCTTTCCCATGAGCCTGTCTAAATATAAACACGCTCACATGCATGCTGTTATTAAATCTATCCAAACATGTAAGCACGCCTTTCACGAAATCGCACGGAGTCTGGCACAAACACTTATCTGCTTACAAAATGACATAAATTGAGTCTGTATACACAAACACATACACTGACGCAGCTGGGAAAACACATTGCTAATATCCAGATAGACAGAGATTTACCACTGATAAGGTTACGGCCACGCTCCCTCTCCCACGCACCCTCCCAAGCAAAATCTTCCACCCCAGGATTAATCCTGCTCTCCTTGAAGTCAGCAGGGGCTGTTCTGGTTGTGAGTCCTTGATATCAGTGTGGTTTGGACCCTGTTCTCACACAAGCAGAAACCCAGTGCTAGGTCTGCTGACTTGCATGGAACTAAATTGAGGTTCAATTGTCAATTAGGAATGTGTCAAGATCATATTCTCAGGCTGCCCAAAGCTGAATGAACCAGGACCAGCGCTGAAACTCCCTGCAGAGCCCTGGCAAAGGATCAGGCCTGGAGACCATCTAGGGACATGTACCAAGAGCTTTGCATGATGCAATAACCCTCCTGCACAACTGGTCCTGTGGAGGGGAGGTGAAGGGTGACCCTCAGCCCCACATGGACTCCCTGCTCTGCCCAGGCATCTGCTGTGCTGCACAGAGCAGGATGCTTCCTCCATGGGAAGGACACAGATTTATTCCAGTAAGCTCTGCTGCATGGGATCAGGGTGATGCTGCACACTTGCTCTTTCCCATCACCATCTACAAGAACAAAAAGGGACATCAAACAAATGCCATCAAAGCAAGGTGGTTAACCAGTTTTATGGCTGGACTGCCAACAGTCAGATGCTCCTGAAGATATGAACAATGCCTTACACAGCCATCCAGTGCTCCTCTCCACAGGTCCAAGCTGCTGCCCCAGCTCACGCAAGTGGCTGCAGGCAATGTGCCATGTTTCATACAGCACAAAGAGAACATCAGCTGCTGGCCAGGACACTGCTCAACCAAGGGAAGATGACAGTGAGACCCAAAGCTCTTGCCCTGGGACCAGGATGGTCTTTTTTGTGTCTCCTCTATCCTCTACCCTCAAGAACCTCACAACCATTCCTTTGCCTCCCTGCAGTGTCCCCTCCAGCTTTTCCCAGACCATATCCTCTCTTTGCTCAGTGTGTTATCTCTTGACAGTCCGTTTTCTTCCTCCGTTAATGTGTTTTTTCCTTCTCTTCTGTTGTTTCCAAGTCACTGTTATTGGCTGCATCAGCAGCCTCCAGCCCTCTCATGTCTCGTCTCTCATCTTTCTGTGTTTCTCAATTGCCTGATCTCACTCAGCTGGCCCTTAGAACCCTATTTCTTTGCCTCTCAGACAGCTTGGTCATCTCCAGCTTCCCCGCATCCTCACTCCAGGACACCCATCACCCACAGGCAGTGCAGGCAGACAACCCCAGCTGGATTTTGCCATGGCTTTGCTGGCAGTCAGGGGTTTGGCTGCTGTTCCACCCACAAGAAGAGGTCTGTAATTTTGCACAGTAGGTCTGGACACTCCATCAAACCTCAAGCACAAAATCAAACATTGGATGGACAGATGTTGAGCCAAGACCTTCTGCTTCTCACCCAGAACCCTGATTATTATACGATGTCTACAAGCCACTGTAAACTGTTGTTATCCGGTATCAAAAGCTCTCCTGCTCCAACACAACATGTTTGCAGCTCTCTCAACTCCACAGAGGTGATGTTCTCCTCTCAGTGTCCTCCTGCCAAGTGGAAAATGCCTGGTGCATGCAGGGATGTCCTGGATTTTGATCCACTTTGAAGCCTCCAGAAGGAAAAACGTACAGGATGGTGGATGCTCTGACCTATCCTCAAATAGCTCATGGGCCCTTTGAAAGCCCACAGAACCTTCAGACATGTGAGGAAACCACCTTGGACCTCTCCACCACTTCAAACTCATTGGTCTGAGTTAGCCAACCACCCATGGGTACCAAGGGACCCTCTCTCCAGAGGACAGGGTGTCACTGCCCCAGTTACACACAGAGTACATGAAGAAACTCCCTCTGCATGGAGAAAGAAAGCCCTTAAAGGGTAGCCCAACATTTACAGTAATCAAGAATGATTCAATTGACAGGTTTGTGTGGTGTTTGTTAATTTACTTGAGATTCATTCCTGGGAACAGCTGGCTGTATCCCAGCAGGACTGTGACTCTCACTAGCCCACCTGCTGCTAGACAGACGGGCGTTGGGTAAGATTGTAGTTAAAGTTTAGCAGGCAGATATTTCTGGCCATTAAAAATGGAAAAGTTCTTCAAAGACTTGAGTGCAGAGAAGGTTTTGGAGGCAAAGGCGTTGGCTCTGGGCTTTGCTAAATGGTTTCACTTGTGTTTCCAGGGTGGTCCAGGAGTTGAGGGCTCATTGTGTCATCTGAGCATTGCCAGTTGAATTAACACAATCATGGTACATAAAGAAGAACTCATAAAAAAGTCACTTAATATTCAATTACAGGGGCTGCTCTGGAAGCTTTTTACAGGAATTTGACTCATAAGGGAATTAGACACCCAGCTCCTCCTGCAGTTCCAGTGGGAATGAGCATCTACCTCTCTGCTTCGGAAACCTCTGACCAATCAATTTATATAACATTAGTATTTGTCTTCCTTTAAATTGTCTATATTCTTTTAAGGTATAATTAGATTTTCCTTCTAGTGCCCATGTGGGCATGAGTCTTTAAACTGTGTGACAAGAAGATGTATTAAAAAATACGTAATTATTTCTCAGTAGGATCTTTTAAAAAGTCGTAACTAGGTTACAGCAAAATGTATTCCCCATGTGTAGAATATAGATCCCTCCCAGAAACTCCAGTGGGTGATGAGATGCTCAGAAAGGACTGCTTGAATCTACAGGGACCCTGTAGCACAGCCAAACCCTTAACAGCTGCCTCCCTCTTGGGAGTTTAGGGGGCAAAAAGTTGGGGTGTCTTCCCCAGCAAACACACCCTGGTAGCAGTGTGGGTTGCTTAGAGCCCAGCCCCATGGCCACACGGTACCTACTACCAGTGATGGGAGAAGTGCTGCGTCCTGCCACTATCGACAGAATCAGTTCTCAGTCCCAGCCCAGAACAAGGGTCAAATGTCACCAAACCAGAGCAAAATGCCTGCTACGATTGGGGCAATTCCCTCTGCTGGGCTTGCCTGTCACTAAACTATTGATTAGCTATTGATTAAAACATCTGTTAATCTTTATAAACTGTTTATAAATGGAACCTTAACATAAAGTGTGACCTGTACAATATTGAAATAGAAATTATACTTAATATGGATTTTTAAGTAAGTTAAAGGTATAAGCAAAACACCACATTGCACCCCCTAAGTGTGTTCATTATATACCAAGTATGGAACATTTCCATTAAGTTACATACTTTTGGCTTTACTTCAAGTCCTTGCACATCTGATAAAAAAGATGTAACAGCTTTGATTAAGCATCTGCCCCAATTCCAGTTACCCATATTTCCCCTGCCCTGGGGTATTCCAAGCTGCCCTCTCTGATCCCTGCAGTTAGGAGCTGCCCTGCCTGACACCTCCCATCTCGCTTGTTGGCTGAAGGACCAGTTTGGTCCCATCCTTCAGCAGCACTTCCATGTCTCACATCAAGCCGAGGACCAGGCAGGCGGCTGCTGGAGGAGGTGGTGGCAGCACTGGGCTGTAGTTATAAGCTCAAACCAACAGCACTCACTGGCTAAACATCAAACAAGGAGCTCGCTACTGTGAGATCTCAGCCGACTCCATTTGTTACATGGCACATACAGGAGGGGTAGCCAGCTTGCAATATATTAAACAATTAATCATTTCGATTGCAATGCATTTAATGCTGCAGGCATTTCCCACGAAACATGTGGTACAGGTACAGGTGCCCTGCAGAGGAATCCTGCCTGCAAACTTGGGGATACAAGGACATGAACACAAGGCCAAGCTGGAAGAAGCGTGTCGTCCAGGCTTACAAGGCTTTCCTGATGATCCCACTCCTCGATGCCCGGCATGTTTCCACATGCGTTGACCAATAACCCCAAAAAGTACCACTGTGACTGGCATAGCTCAGCAAGAACACCAGAGTCGAATGTGCTGTTTAACACAGGGATGCTCTCCACAGCCAGTGCTCAGAGCAGCTCATTTGTGCTAACAGTGTTGTTCACCACCAGCTCCTCATTTACCAGGTTTGCAATGAGGACCTTCATGCCTCTTTTCTTTGCCTCTATTTCACCAACAGCTTTTGAAGCTTTTGACATCACTTATTTGACAACATTTTCATCCCTATTTCCAGCTGAGGGACCAGGTGACATGGCAGAGGAGATACTGCTGCCACATGTAGTTGCAGCTAAAGGGTTTGCAACATTTACATAGCTATTTTCCCTCTCCATTATGGATTACACCTACCCTTTGAGAAACAGTTTCAGTGAAGGAGGAACATGGTCTGTTGCAATGGATGAGGAGCCAGGGCTCAGCAGTGCATTCTTTCCTGGGTAACGCCACAGCAGCTGGGGGAAAAGGTGTCAGGATGGGACCTAGACTGGCTACACAACCTCAGGCAAATAGCTGACCTACGTTTTTGTACCTCCCTTTTCTCACTTAAGGAGGAGAATTTTGGGCAGCACAGGGGAAGCCAAGTGCAGTTGTGAGGATTAATGGGAGATTTTAGGAGTGGAAAAAGACTTCATAAAAAGTCAGCTCCTGTCTGTAACCTTTGCTTCAGAAACACCCTGGGCTGCTGGTTGTTTCCAGCCCAAATGGCAGAAGAGGCTGTTATACCTCTGGCCCTGCCAGTGGATTGCAACAGATTTAGTGGGTCACGTCAATTTCTGAGTGTTTTTGGAGGGGATCCTACAGCAACAACACCTTCATCCAAGAGCTGGTTACACTAAGAAAACAATGAAATCCCAGGAGGAGCAGAGGCTCTTTAACATGTCCATGGCACAGGGATTTGCCCCACATACTGCTTTCTTATTCATAATGCATCAGGAGCTCCTTCTCCACCAGCAAAACTCCCTGCACACATTTGGACTCCTGGAGAGCTCACCTCTGCAGTATCCAACAGGAGTCTGCTCCTGGCCAGCCACAAGAAATCCTTCTCTGCAATGGGGATGCTCCAGATTTGAGCTCTGCAGACCCAGGAGCAGGATTCAGCCCTGCGAATTCAGCTGGTGTCTCGTGAGCCATGGGCTGAATAGGAACTGTAATTGGTGCAATTCTACATCTTCAAGGCTATTAGATCCTTGTAGCTCCCCATCATGCTGTGTTTGGAGTAAATAGAGAGTGTTTAGCCAAGCTGAGAGATCCTCTAATGGAACAGACAGTTCTTCCTCTCTTCATCTGCTTGTCCCCACAGCTTTGTTATTTAAAGTCAGGTTAAAAAAAAAAAAAAACTAAAAAAAAAAAAAGAAAAATCAGTAGACAGGTTTGGTTTGGAAGCCGGAGGACAGGAAAAGTTAGAGATATTTATTTGACAGGGTCAAGGTTGCTGCTTTTCTTTTCTCTTTCCCCAGGTCCCATAGGTGTTAGACTGAGAGACATTTAATCGAGGGAGTAGCGGTTTCATATCTATAACAAAAATCAAATAATGCAAGATGATTTACTCCCCCTAGCAACCAGGGAGCTTACCCTTAGCAACCAGCCTAGCCTCAGGCAGCGGTGTAATCAGCTTGAAAATATTTCAATTATTGTGTTGATTTTAGTGGATTTGAGAAGCGCTGTGCGGAGAGACCAGGCACATTCTGCCCACGACCTGGAGAGGAAGATATTGATTTAAACAGGTGTCAGAAAGGAAAAGTGGAGTAAATTTAAATGCAATAGGAGAACAGCGCATTGAGTGTGGTTCAGTGTGGGGGTGACATTTTGCTCATCGCCTTGAATGAAAGTGACTCAACTGAACTAGAAATTTCACCTTGAAAATCATCTCCCATCGACACAATCAAGAGAAAGCCGTTCGCCATCTCTTTTCCCTGGTCTGGGGGAAGAAGGGAGGGGAGCCGGCACCTGGGTTTCCGAGACAGCTTTGGGGGAAAGTAACTATCAGACAAATACTGGATTAGTGTGTCCCGCTTGAGGAATTAGCTGAGTGGTGCTGAGGGAGAAGTGGGGCAGATGAGAAGGAGAACATCTGCAGAGCATGGGCTGCAGAAACTGTGTGGACTTTGCTACATAGGACGATGCCATCCGCAGACTCTGAGCTGCTACTCTTGGAGCAAGGAATTTGGTACCAGCACTGGACTGAAATGTCACTGGTGGGGTTAGCAGGAGCAATGGTCCAGCAGGTCTTGGACCTCAGACCGTGTTTCTCCTCCTTGCATAACACAGGCCAAACCCAGTTCTCAGTAGATATACTACAACCCCACAGAGCAGCATATTGGGGTGTCTCTGGCCTTTTTCAGCCTCCACAGCATACTTTGTCCAGGCTAAGCAGCTCTAATCTAGCACAAAAGAGGCAAACCAAATCCTAGTCTTTTGGAATTTGTCCATTCCCTTCCATTCTTTGCTGCCTGTTGCTATGCACAGAAGATGCTTCCAGCAAAGCCCCAGGCTGCTCCCTCACCCCCTGCTCCTGTGTTTTGTACTAATCACACAGCTCTCAGCTGCAGTAACAGCCTGTGTGAAACCAGTGACATCTTTGTACACACTGCACCGACGAGCTGTTTTCTGATGCAGCGGAAGCCTGTAGACAGTGTACTGATAATAGGGTTTCATCTGTTCCCGGTGAAGTGACAACTGACATGCCATGTTCTGATGAGCCTCTTTCCAGTAGGGTGACACCGTGCATTGAGTGTATTAAAGCCCCAGTTCTCTGGGCTGCGACAGTCCGTACTCAATCCTAGCTATAACCGGAGTCACAGCAGAGCTGAAACTTGTGTCCAATTCATGAAGCAGCTGCTTTTGGTGTGTTTGCCTCTGACAGTTTCCATACAGGGCACTTCTCACCTGCTTCCCATGGCAAGCAAGGTGCATGCAGCACAGGGCTGCCCAGTGCAGGGGGTTGGTACCAGGCAGATCCGAGTAAGTCACGGCTGTGAGGATCCCATGCCTTGCCCTGGACACTGCTGATGCATCCCGTGCTCTTCTACCTGCTCAGATCTATCCTCCCCATTAGCAAGGAAAACAGCTAAGACAGGAGCAAAGGCTCTGCAGGGACAATGGGGACCAGGAGAGCTCTTTTCCTACTGGAGCTTTTGGGGAGCCTGGCAGATTGGCATTACCTCAGTTTTCTTCCCATTGCCAGAAATTCCTCCTGCACTTGTCGAGTGACCAAGGTGAACCGCTTTTGTTTGAGACAGTTAACACTTCTCTGGGTTCAATTTCAAAGTGGCATTTTTAGAGCTTATCACATGCCATTTATAAATGTATCAGTGCCTGCTCAAAGGCTCGGCGGAGAGAGGGATGCTGCATCCCTCCCCCATTTGACAAGAACACAAGCCCTGTACAATCTTCAGACAGCAAAGGGCACTGCCTTATCTCTGGCTAGCAAAGGGTGTATCTTGACTTTGCTACAATCACTCTCATGGTGTAAGAAGAGCAAAAAATCAGCCTTCCTCCTGGATTTTGACCCATTTGGAGGCTTGTCTCTGTGCTATAAATCAAACTGAATCCTAGACTGTAGCTGTTAGGACAGATGCCTCCAGTTAAAATGGGATTTGGACTGCATTCGTGGTAAACCTACCCCATATTCATGCACTCAGTTTTGCCTTGCTGTAGATACAAGGTGGCTTACCCAGGCACCACAGGGGAAACAGCCATGCAGTTACCCAGGGAAAGGGTGGTTGGTCACCACACAGCAGCCACCATGTGAAACCACCAAGGAAGTTTTTCCCTGTGAGGGTGGTGACACACTGGCACAGGGTGCCCAGAGAAGCTGTGTCTGCCCCATCCCTGGCAGTGTTCAAGGCCAGGTTGGATACAGGGGCTTAGAGCAACCTGCTCTAGTGGAAGGTGTCCTTGCCCATGGCAGGGGGTTGGAACTGGATGAGCTTTAAAGTCCTTTCCAACACAAAACATTCTGTGATTCTATGTTAAAGACCTCAGCTTTAGCTTTACCTCATAGCAAGTTTCCAGCAAACTCGGAAAAGGAGAAGGGTACCCAGAACATCTTCCTTTGGCTTAACTGGGGTCATGCAATGACCAGAGGACCACTAAGACAACATCCACTGCAACCAGAAAATGCAGTGAGGCCAAGGACCAGGTGAATAATGATATGCCTGGAAAAGGTACTGAGCAGATACACAAAGACCCTCACACCACCAGGACCAGCTTAGTAAGAGCACGCATTTTAACCTTGCTGACTTGCCCCAGGAGGGCAGGATCCCTCACTTGCTGCTCCCAGCAGTGCAAGCACAGCCTGTTTGATGTGCTGACCTGCCCTCCACAAGCATCTTACACTCTCTATCTTTGTTGGATTGGGAGGGAGAGGAGGGAAAAAGAAATTCAGATTATTTTTAAGCCCATTTGCTGCCTTGCTCTGAAATATGCAGTCTCTTCCCTGGAACGTACCTTCAGTGTAATCCGCTCTTTACCAGAGTCTATAGTCCCTCATTCACGCTTCCCTCTGCCTTCCTTCATTATAACCTGTTGCTGCTATCAGAAACCTTAGCAGCTTAAACTGGACTGCTTCTTTGCTTGATAACAGTAATCAGGGCTTTAGCAGGCAGCTTTGCAGAATCAGCCTGCCCTGCACCCCTCCCACTCCCAATTTCCTGATGGAAGGGTGATCACTCAGGGGGGAAAAAAGGTACCTGTTCACCTGGAGAGCAGAACAGTTTGCATTTGGAGGGTAGTTACTGCAAAATTCCCTCTTTCCCAGGGAATTCCTAACTTAAACTTGCAGAACCACTTTTTGTTGCATTTTGCCTTTTTAGTATCTGTAAAGTTATTAAAAATCAATAACCAAATCAGAGTAGGTAAATACACAGGGGCATCTCCTGCCATTGATTTTTGGGCAGGATACGTCTTTGAAATCAATTGAGAGCTTTGCTTAAAAACCAGTGCCATGATAAGGGCCACATTTCTTAAACAGAAAGAAGCACAAATCCAATAGGAGTTTATCTACCAGTTCTGTCTCCAAAACCTTAAGTTTCTGTCTTCTCAATCCCACTTTCATGCAGTACAATCCAAGTAACTCCCATTGACTTCTTACTAAAAGTCTTATTTTCTATTGCTGCTCTTTAAAAGGAATTAGGCAGTTGTTGTTATTGTGCATTTGGAGATACAAATCTGGAGGTTCCTGCCTTTTGGCTTCAAGCTGATATGTTGGACAGTCAGTCTGTATGAGTGTCAGATCAATTCATTCATACTGGGAAACTTTCTCCCCTTGAATTTGGAAGGCTTCAGTCTGGTAATGGTTGTATTAAGCCAGTGTTTGTAATTGAAATAAGAAACTGGAATAGGAAACACATCATCCGCTAAACTACATTTACTGCTCAATGCCAACACTTTAAACAGTAAAGGCTATCCTGTATTGTAAAGCCCTCCTCAGCCACCCAGCAGCTTAGGGATGAGACACTGATTTAACTCTGGACCTCATCCAAGGCCTCTGGAAGTCAGTTGGTGGCTTTTCTTGACCTGGCAGATGCCCGAGAGTCACTCTAAGGCTCTTCCCTGGGTTACTTTGAACACAGCGCTTCCTTTCTCTGGCCAGTCTCCTTATACTGCCACATGTGATGACAGCTTTCTGCATGTCTGAGTTGCTGTTTGCATTTTTTGGCTTGACAAACAGCATCATAATCCCTTTTTATGTTTTTTTCAAACTTCCCAATCAGGCATAAAGCTGGAGACCCATTTCTCAGTCCAGCAGCATCTCTGCTACCAAGGCTGCCAGCTCCTGCTCCCGCCTCCCCCATTGCAAACAGCATTTAAAATCAGTCTTACACCAGAAGCTTTTAGAGTGGAAGCAGACCTTTGAGCATGACACCAAGATTTAGACTTACAAAATTCAGGAGAGGTGACACCAACCCTCTTCATGGCTGCTTGCTTCCGTGTCTGCTGCAGTGCTGTGCAAGGCAGCTGGGCAGGGAAAAACCAGACAGGTCAGCATAGCCATCAGCTACAGAAAAACTTGGCACAGGAAGGAAGTCTTTATCCCCTTAGCTGGGTTGCATCTTATTCAGACGTGAGGCTGAGCTACACGAGATACAGAGTTCATTCTCTACCTGAACTCCTGATCGTGATCACAGGCTGCACGTGGAGGGGAAAGCCACCAGGGAGTTGAGATACCAACCTAGTGCCTCCAACCTGCTGAAGCCCTTCTGCCACATCTTCCCAGCCCGTGTCTCTGTGCCAGCAAGATTCAGCTGCTCAGGTGTGCTCACCTGCATTAGACCTGTATTTCCTTTTCTGTAGCAGCTGCCGAGTGGGATCCACTTAAGCTTGGTGCTAAAGGCAATCTGCCTCATCCCGTTTCTCTCCTGGAGAAGGTCTGAGCACAGAGTAGAAAGGAACAGCAGGAACTTTCATCCCCAATGTGCAGAAAGCACAAAAGCAGCATCCTTCCCTGTGCTCCTGCCTTTCTCCGTGTGAAGACGGTAATCTCCAGGGGGGAAAAAAATAAGGAAACCACAAGCTGGAGCCTCAGGCACGGCCAGAGGAAGCTGGTGGAAATGTTCCAGCCAGGAAATAAATCCAGCCAAGCCATTAAATGCTTCACTCAGACACCTTCCCTGACACCACTGTGGGCCCCCTGCACTATATCCCACACTGCCAGACTTGCCACATATAAAATTGAGGCAAGTGACCACAAGCATAAAAAAGAGTTATGCTTTGCTGCGATGCATTTCGAGCACTCCAACAGGCCAGCACCACGAGGAGAAAGAGAGTTTGTCCCTGTTCCCTACAGGAAGAGGTTTCAACCAGCAAACTACACACATTATACCCATAGCAGAAGTGGCCATTACACTGCAAAAGGAGCCCAGGGGACCTTTTGCAGAGGCAGATCTTCCAGGAGACTTCTTCATTTACCAGGTGCAGACCCTTGCACAAGATGCATCACCTTGTTTTCCAGTTATGGGTACGGTGTTTCTGGAGGGTTTGGATGTTGGAAAACCCCATCCATGTTTGTCCTGGATTTTCTAATTGTGCTCTTATCCAGGTGAACCTCTCAGATTCTCTTCCTGGCTTCCCACCAAGACTAGGGGTGTTTCCTAAGGCTGTGAGAGGAAGCTCGGCCAAATCTAGCTTGACCTTTGTGGTTTACAGATAGCAAAGGGGTCTCCTTGTTGTTTCCAGTTAGCTTAAACCATCCAAGGGAACCTTCCAGTGTCAACCTTTTGAAAACTAGAAGGGTTCTGTGCAAATTCAAACTCACTCTCAAAAAACACCATACCAGCTCTTGGTTTCAAATGATAAATGCACCCACCAAGGACCTTTCTCCAGTTCTGCATTCACAATGTATGTCCACTCTTCTCTCTGCAGCTATAGCAAAGGATGAGAGCCAAGCTTGAACACAGTGATGATCCAAAATGAGAACAGTTTCTCAGTTTTGTTTCACCAGCAGACCTTTCCAAGTAACTGATACATCTCAGACCACTCATGTACACACCTGAAGCTGCTTGGAAATAAGCTTTTGCTGCCTTTTTGCTACAGACACATCATCACTTTAGAACATAAAAACAAAGCACCCACAGCTCCAGAAACTCTTATTGCAAATAATCTCACTGCCAGAAGAAAGGCAGCGTGATGTTTATCAGAAAGCTGGGTTCATATGTAGGACCTTTAGCATCTTCAGATGAAAGCAATCACTCCACAAACAACAGCAAGCCTTCAGTGTGAGAAGGTGTTACCTTCACCACAGCACTGCCCCAGCTCGGTCTGCCCCAGCAGGCTGCCCACTGAACCTGAAAACCTTCTGTTCACAAAGTTTCCAATGGGTTCCTTTTCTGTCAAGGTTTTCCCTGTTTCGGGAAGGAATTTGGGATCACTCTGAAAGCAAGAACCATGCCTGCTCCTTCAGGTCCTGTAGAAACTTAGCAAGGAAGAGAGAAACTTTTTCTAACCTGAAGAATTTAGGAAGTTAAGGCCAGTTCTGGCAAAGCTGAGGCTGTAGCTATGCCACGGGATCCAGGAAGCACCCACCTCCTGTGTGTTGGTATGAAGTTTAAAAATAAGCAGCCTTCGCAGGTGGATTAAACATCGACATTCTCCAGCAGCCATCAGAAAAATAACACATCGTTTTCTTAGGAACCAGATGTTCCCCACACAGAAAATGCTCAAAATTTGTAATAGCTATGTCAGACTCCACAGACCTGTAATAGTCTTTGGTCAGAGGGAAAATAGAGCAAATAGAAAATATACAGGAGGAAGCAGGGCGAAAAAAAAGCTTAATCCCACATCCTCAGCTGTAGAAATGTATTTGGAGAAAGCGTCGAAGGCTGCAGCTCCGGGAGGAGACTGCACCATCTCTCATTGAAAACAAGCCTGGTATTGGCAAAATTATGTTCCACATCAGCTGTCAAGTAATGGTTTTGAAACCTTAAACAGAGAATACATTTGCAGCTATTAGCATGGTATGGTCATGGTTTGTATTTGAAGGTGAAACCAGTTTGTAAGGAGGGAAAGAAAACATTAATTCTATTCGCCTTGAAAGTTACTTTAACTTTTCAAAATGCTATGGTAAATTTTGAAACTTTAAAATTAGTTTCAAGATGAATAGAATTAATGAGTGAATTAGAACTGGTACAGAATTGCAATAAATAATATTCGAAACCTTTTAATAAGCTTTGCAATGATTAGAATGAATGGATGTTTTTTCTTTTTGCTATAAAACTGGAGCTCTTTTAAGTATAAATTGTGATAACGACTCAAAAATTTCCAGCGTCAGGTTTTTCCATTACATCTCAGCTTCCACAGATGATCTAAGGCTTAAAGAATAACATTCAAGCCTCGCTTTCTAATGATGAGGTGTTTGACACAGAAAGCAATCCTAATAGAGAAGTCTGCTTGCCCGGTGAATGCTAGCAAGTAGAGCTGACAGAGACAAAAAATCTCTTTTCTACTAAGTCTCCTAACAAAACCTGCTCCTTGGACCTGGGACTGCGAGCTAGAAATGGGAATCCTGTTGCCAGAAGCACTGGGCAGGTCAGATCTATGTTTGCAACACTGCCAGCATGTGTTAAAAGTCTTCCTTTTAACTAGAAAAAAATAGAGAGGCAAGAATTTTAGTTATGCTGATTGATGGAGCCCTAATACAATTAACACAGCTCTACTGGGTTATGATACTGCAGGTCTGGTTCAAAACAGGAAAATCCTCCTTTGAAACCAGGTTAGGAAAATTTAGAACTTCCTTGCCCACAGCTCCTGCCAAGCCTTTTAAGCTTGCAGCCTTTCTGAGTTTGTCTAGGGTATGTTTCCACCACTGCCGAGATGGTTGCTGCTGTCCTGTGAGTCTCGCACCAAGTTCTGCCTGGACTGTTTCCTATAAATTCATTATTCCCAGTGTTATGGAAAAGCTCTGCTTGACATCAAAAAGCACTGTATCAAAAATGTCTTTTCCTGTTTGCTCAGCCATTCTCCTCTGCATGCCCTGGGGAGAGGCTTTGCTCATAGACATTCCCACTAGGACAGCTGCCCATCTTCATCTGTAAACACAGCCCCTGCCATGGCTCTCTTAAAGGCTGGTTTTGTTCCTGTCCCTGTTGATATTCTTCATTCCTATCTGTAACCCTCAATCACTTCAATATTGCAGTATTGCACATCCCTAGGTGGATTTTTCTCTGCTGTTGCCTCTCTGGTGAGTTCTACCAGGTTTATGTCCCAGCTGGGAAGCAGATGCCCCAGGCTATACCACTGCTGGACTGACCCATGCTAACCTCCTGAGATGATTGCTTTCTCCATGGGAGGAAGATCAGGACTTGAGGCTGGTCTTTCCAAACGGGTTCCCCAGTTTACAGCAGGAGTGTTTGACCTGCTGATAGACTCCATCACCATCCTCCAGTATACCTTTCCTTGAGGGGTCATTGCTACCCATGGAACCCCCTGTCCCTCTCCTGCCCCTGCTGTCTCTCTGCTAGCTTTGCCCAGTGTGATGAAGTGGCTGCTGCTGTCTGGCAGTGCCCACGTCTTCTGGGCATCCACGGCTCTCTAATGAGCTTCTTTCCGATGCTGAGATTCATTTTCAAGATCCATCACATCTCCATGGCTTGTTTCTCCTGCTCTCTCCAGCAAGAGAGCAATTGCTCTCAAACAATGCTCCTCCCCAAACCACCCACTTTCTGCTTAATCAATCATTCCTCCAATATAGCAAAATATGATCCCGCTCGTCTGGCTTTCAGCTCCGCTTCCTCCACCCTAGATGTGGGGATGCAGCCTGAACCGTGCTTTCTTTATTTCTTAGTTTTGCATGAGAGCCCATAATCCACTCAGAAGCAGTTTGTAATAATTCTGCATAGGAAACGCCACCCAATATAAATTGTGTCACGTTAACTTCCCAGGTACTCACTGTGATGAAAGCCAGGTGGAGGGAAGGATGGAGCCGTCTTCTAGGTGTATTTATTTCACTAGCCTGGACAGCTCGTAATCGCAGACAAACTGTTTGTCCTTGACTCCTGTCTCAGCAAAGGAAGACTGAACTTCCCACAACACGATCCATATCACATCAGATTTGATGTATTTCATAACAGCCTTTTATTCTCCTGTCTTTGTTCATTTATTTATCAATCTGACACTTTGCTAGATATGTTGCTGTCTTTCTTTTTATTCACCTGTCATTATCTCCTGCTCACATGTTATAATACTCACCCTTTTTATGTATATTAAAAATAAAAAGGCTCTTGCCCTGTGCCTTTTCACTGTGGATTTTCTCTGTTGCACTTAAATAGCAATAGAACGGATGGTTTGCAAATCCTTTCTGACTTTTAGTGATATAAATCATTGCTATTGGGAGCTTCCAGCCTGCCTTGCAGCACCTAAAGGCCCCACTACCGCACACGTCTGCACAGCTGAAGTCACACGTGTGACGCTCTCTGGGCTTTCGGGACCATGTCTATTGAGAGGGAACTCGGGAGCAGAGCAGAAGAGCATCATAAACACCCAGGCACCATAAATAAACATTTACCAGCTTTCCATGATCTAATCCACTGTGTTAACCTGCAATAAATCCCATGGGAGGGAGCCCAAGCAGTCTTCCCTACTGCAAATCACAGGGGCTCAAAGCCAGTGAAGATGATGTGGTGCTGGTGTGGCTCCCTGAGTCCCAAGGTGCAGAGCTGAGCCTATGCCTTTAAAAATAAAGTCTGGTTGAAACTTAAACCCAAATAAAATCACCCTCTGCTTTTCCTTGAGCATTTTACAAATGCAGTTGGATTATTCCACCCTGAATTGTTACTACCACCACAGAAACAACTAAAAATATTTAACTTGTTTGTTAAAATATTTAACGTGATTTTGACAGTTCACCAGCTGTTTAAAAGTAGCTAAAAAGGATGGCAAAGGCTGTTGCTGAGCTTAATAAATATGTGTGTCTGTAATGTTTGTTATCTGAGAAGTACATTTAGATGTCTGCTTAGGTTAGTATCACATATGCTAGAACACATGTTCCTATTCTGGTACACATCTATAATTGTGCCCATTTATCTTATTGTAGTTTAAAGTACCAACAGGATAAATAAAGGCACTGTCTATTTTACTTTGAGAGAGAGAGAGACCAGGCTATTTAAGTCAGTGAGAGAATATAAACCGCTGTAGATAAAAACTTTCAGGGGTGGGGAAAATTACTTTCTAAAATAGCACAATCAAGGACATCTTTGCTGTGGAAAGATTTTTGTAAGAATGAAGCCATTCAAAAGCTGCTACAAAATGGATAGTCGAAGAGAATAGCAGCAGAAGCAGGGAGGTATTCCGCCTGTGTCCTTTTTTATAATCATTTCTAAGCATTAATTTTACGTGTCTATTAAAATAAAGAGCTCTTGCAGATTTACCATCCCATGGCGCAAGATCCATACACAGGTGAGGGATGCCAGTGCTGCAGGTGCAGGTGGGTGAGGGTGAGGAAGGCATGGAGGAAGCACGGGTAGGGCTAAGCCTGTAGCATGGCATTACCACACCCAACAAACCCAGCAGGGCAAATCTATCAAGCCAGAGCACAAGTGACATCCATACACCAATGCTAGCTGAAGATCCGACTGGGATGTCTCACTTATACCATAGATTAGGGCTAGGGATGCTGCCTACACATAGGCGCACTCAAGGTCAGGAAAAAACTACCAGGACTTGGCCTTTCTCTGCATTTCTGGTCTTAGTTCAACATGAGGCATGAAGATTTGCTGAGACAGCATTAAAATGCCTACCTACCCCATAAGCATTCTGAAGACAAACAGAACCAGGGTGCAGGTTTAGGTCTTTCAGAGCAAATATCCTTCGAGATATACCTACCCCACACTGACTTCTCACACCCAGTTCTTCTAATCACTACCATGTTAACCCAGATGTGGAAGAAAGCAATCAGCCCACACTAAAGCCAGAAACAACTGTCCCAACCCCTGCCACCAGTCACGACATGCAAGGAAATAAAACAGATCAGGAATCCAGCACTTTGTGGCTTGGATTTGTGAAAGCAATGATAAGTTATAAAAAGGATTTAGGAAAACTTTAATTGCAGGAATCAGTCTTGAGAGACAGAGCGAGACTCAGAGACTTCTTTGATGTTCAATCCATACAAGTCCTCAAATTACAGAGGGAGAATCACTTTGCAGCTTGGAATAAACTGACAGCCCAGAAATACACTGAAAACCAGTCACCAGGCATCAGTGAGAAGACAAACTGCCAGTGGCAAAATGAGCATTAAAACCAGGATCACCGGACACACACAAAATGTATTTTGAAGGAGAAGCCAAAAAGTTCGAACGTATTTGTGACGAGACACGACTGCTCACAGATCAACCTGGTGGCACCGGGTTTTCCAGGGGTGATTTTTCTTGCCACTTGTTCTTGAAGATAAGTTTCATAAAGGGAGCCTTGGCAGGGAAAATGGGGCTACTGAGGTCACCCAGTTCTAGTGTAAATTATTTGAAATGAAGTAGATATGACAATGAAGGGGGTTAGGGTGCTGATTTGTCAACCTGAGATGAACTGTGAACCAGATGTAATGAAACATCTCCCCTAAACACACCTTAGGAGAGTGCATAAGCAACAGTGATGAAGTGGACAGTGAGCAGCAGTAACTGGATATGCTTAAGACTTGTAAGGGCCACATAATCTTTTCTTACCTAAACTGAATAAAAATATATCCAGTGGGGCATTAAAGTTATTTTCATCACACACACAGTTAGCATCAGTCAAGGTAAGAGCCATCCTGGAGCACACTATGTGCTCTAAGAACATCAAAGCTATTTTATGTGGAATAAAACATGATCCTGCAGGAGTTTCATGCAGCTTGAGTTATGCACCAACCCTGGATGACAATTCAAATAACACTGGAAAAAGTAATCCCAGGCTGGGCTTTGAATTCCTAGGTGTAGCAAGAGCTGGAAGCCTGAGGAATGCTTCTAAATCACCCATGTGTTATGGATCATCACAAATGTACCAGCATTGCTGGAAGTCTTGCAAATGACAGAGGCTCAAATGAGGGCTCTATCCTGCAAAATAAGGAGTGGTGCCAAGACCACAGCTATTCAGACGCCTTGCCAGAACAAACCACCTTGTGAGAGCGAGCCCTTGGCTGCCAAGAGAGGAGCAGTTCCTGGAGATACAGGGATGGGGAAGAGGCGGCCACACTGAAAGAGCTGCAGGAAGCTCACCTCCTTCCAAAAGAAAAAGGCAGCATTAAAAAGAGAGATGAGGACATCAAGCATATTATTTTTAGGAGAAAGAAAAGCTTCCAGTGCCTCCAGCTGTCCCCAAGGCTTTGGGGCATCGCAGCCAAGCCAAGGTTTGCACCATGGGCCCGTAAGTGCCTTCTGGGGATGGTACGTGCAGCACGAGCAGCCTAAGGAGGAGCGGAGGGGAAGGAGGAGGGAGCGGGGAGGCAGGAAGGAGAAGGAAATTGTGCCGTGTCCTTCTCTTATGCCAAAAAATGAAAAGAAACTATAAACCCCCTGTTTTCAGAATATAAAAAGGTTGTGAAAATAGGACTCCAAGGGCTCTGCAAATGATTATGCTAATTAGATCCAGGGCTATTCAATAGCACTGAAGTGATGCTCAGGAATTTTGAACTACAGTTTTTAGTGTGATTACAGATCATATTAAAATTCTATTAGTCTTCACTTAACTTGTGAATAAGGGGGATGCAGTAATGGATCCATACTTCCATGAACCCAAATACTTTTCATGTAGCAGACATTTTAGAGTGAAAATACCCTCCTCCCCCTTTTAAAAACTCATTTTAAGACAAAGCTTTTTTTATGTAACACCACAGAGTGAAACTACCAGCAGTGAAATACTCAAAGATTACTGATTTCTCCACATGGGCCTAAGTTTTGAGTGTTGTTGTAGAACAATATTTAGAATTGGTTTATCTCTGCTACATTGTATAATTGAGACACTCGGAAGAGAAAACTTGGTGGCAAAAGCTCTTTTTGTTCCTGCCTTGCAAACGATAAATTGTTAATGAGCACCTGTTACAATGTTAATGGAAGTGAGAGCTGTCTGTAAATAAAGGAAATTTAATAACTTAACAAGGTGGATTAAAATTCCCAACCTGCTCCTTGCTAATCTAATGCCAAACACCAAATAGTTGCTATCTAAGCAGGAAACTCGTTAATGTATTCACCTCCGTGTACTTTTCCAACTATAATTAATATTTTAAAAATTTATAAAACCGAAATCATAGGTTTGATTGTAACAAACAAAATATCTGCCTTTAATCTACTACAAAAGGTTGGTGCAAATCCCCTTAAATGATACTAAAATGTAAACCACCAGGCAGCACTGAGGAATTGATTATGTTTAACTTCTTTTGCATTTGTCCTAATCACATTCTTTATAATTGTATTTAAAATTACTCCAAAACGGTTGATGGGTAATTCTGTAGCACAGAAGAAATATGGAATGAGAACATTGTTTCCTTGGAGGAAAAAAAGAATCCTGTTATAAATAACTTTCAAGGTATGTCCTCTGGACATTGGGTGAATATTAACACTTGACAAATGGACATTTGTTGGTTTAAACTAAAGTGAAAGTTATTGGAGGGGAAGAAAGAAGACTCTTACTTCTTAAGGAAGAAGCTCACTCTCACATTTCTCTCTTCTCCAAACCCAAGCCAGGGTTTTACATCAATGCCCTCCCCACCACCACCACCCCGCTCCTAATTCACATCCCACCAAGTCCTGTGACCACCTTGGGCAGATCTGGTGGTTTCTGAATTGACTGGGTGCAACCTTGGTGCAGCCTTGGAGGGCTGGGGCTGTTGGTGGAGCCCCACGGCCTATGTTAACCCCCGCCCTGCAAGCATGGGTTCACCGAGAGTGCTGTGTTGGCAGGGACTTATGGAAGCACTTGATCAAACGTCCTGCCCTAAGCAAGGTTAACTTCAAACCTAGACAAGGCTTCTTAAACACCAAGTATGAAAAGCCCACAGCCTCTATCGGATGCTGTCTCATTTTCTTCTCATGGGACAGGGTTGGTTGTTTTGGTTTTGCTTTGCTGTTGTTTGATGTTTGTTTTTCTCCTTAAAACCAGTGGGAATTTCCCATTGCAAATCCCCTCCTGCCCTCCTGTTGGGCATCACAGTAGCAGTCTGTAGCTACAGCAGGGAGATGGAGCAAGGGAAGATACATCTTTCCCTTTCCAGGCTGTCTGCTCATGTGCCACCATGGACACACACCTATATAAAAAAAATGGTGTCTGAATCCTTCCTACCAGTAATACTCTTATCTCCTCAGCTCCAGTGCTTTCCTCCCCATTTCAGAAACGTGGGCTGAAACAGAGAGATCAGGGGATTTCGGCAAGACCCCAGTGTAAGCCCACAGCCAACCTGTGGTAAAAAAGCTGTATGGACACATAGGAGTTACACCTGCATCTGGTTGGGCTCTCATCCACTGGACCTTCCTCTAAAGTTATTCTAAATGTGGAGAGCTAGATACAAATGCTGGTGCTGGCAGTCCATGACTGGTCTGGTCAGCATGCTCCAGTGCCAATGTCCATGGGGGAGTGAGCCCCAGAGGAGATACCACCAATAACTGGGGTTTTTTTACATTTTGGATAATATACATGCACACTCTGTCCTTTAATTGGGAAGCACTTCACGGGTCTGCACTTAATCAAGATGGATATCTCATTAGGACATCTCCCAGGGAACCAGTTTAGCCTAACAACAGCAAATCGCAATGCTGCTGCTTAATTGGGACTATTTTTGCAAAGTCTCCACTAAATGGAGACATGTTGGGCCAACGCCAGGAGTTAAGTGGTGTTAAATGAAATAGGTGCAAAACTCCAACTTTCTGTCTTTTGTATACAAAGATTGTCAGCTAAAATTGTAAATAAATAAAGGGTAAATATTTAGGAGGGGGGACTTCTGTTTTCTTTTCTTTGGCTACATACAGTAATGTAAAGAAAATGTGGGTTTCTTGGGTCTGAACTTCTTCCTACCTCCAGCTATGGCCTCAAAGAGCAGAAGCTTTACTCCTGTTGTGCTTGGACAGCGCATAGCACCTCTGGGTCCAGACCTGTAATGGAAGATCCTGGTCTTGCCTATCATAATCAAAATGAACTGTCACACTCTACTTAGCCTTCTTGTAAAGGCATCTGCATACCCTAAGAGCAGGTCTGCATGGGAGCCGATGCCTTAGCCCTGGAGCTCTGTGAATGGAAGCCAAGGTCCTCAGTGGAGCATCCCAGACATACAATCACATACATTTCTATGGTCCTGCCATCCAAGGACCTTAGTGGTCAGAAATAGAAATCTTCCACCTCAGTGACACAGAGGACCTATTAAATGATACGTTTGTGCCTGTGGTGAGAAGCTTTCCCCCATTTCCATGAGTCAGGTCTGTCCCACTAACACGATGTTGCACCATTTCCCTTGAACAGTGCACCGAGTGCACCCCACCAGTGCAGTGGGAAGGCTGGTCTGGTGGATGAGCCCCTTGCTGGAGACTCTGGCATCCCTGGTTTTGGAAAGAGCCATGGCAAAGGGTCGGATCTCCCGGCCTCATTCCTGGGACCTCCTTCTCTTAGGCTCCCTCCCTGCACATCAAAGGCTTCAATGCACATCAAAGGCTTCAAACTTGCGCTTACCCTATTGCTTCGGAAATGCAGCTGCTGGGACAGTGCTGTGCTATTCAGTACAGGGTTAGCTCTGGGCAGAGGCTGCTGACAAATAATCACTCTAACAACAGGCGCTTCCCAAAATCACTCAGGGCAATAGCAGCCAACAAGCATGCTGGCAACAGACACCCAGAGCATCTTCCAGAACATAAAACCAAGCTCCCTTCAAAATACCTTTCCCGTGAAGTCTTAGATCCCCTTAGATATTTGTGAGTGTTAACATGAACTGACGAACAAGCCTGAGAGGCATCAAAGCAGGTTTTTTTCCTCCTCTCGTCATTAAGAGAAGCTGTTTTACAGGTAGTTGAGCAATTTGAAGGAAATAAAAGGTGTGTAAAAAATTGTCTGTTCAAGACATTGACTCAGTAACCTGTAAAAGATTTTAGTTAAATACATTTCCTCGGAACTCCCACGGTCTTTGACTGAAAGTGTTTTGTACATAAACAAACAACAAGGCTCCTTCCGTCCATTAAAACCCACCAGTCACTTTCATACATCACAGCGTAACCATTTAGCTCAGTCATTTTTCATTGTTTGACCTCACTTTTAATTAGAGACTAAATTATTAATGCCATTTGATAGGAGACAAACTACTTGGGAGTGCTGCTGTTCTCTAGGCCAGCTCTCAGGAACTACACACTCAGATTTTGTACGTTTCAAATAAAACACAAGTGGCCAGAGGAAAAACAATTTACATTTACAGCTCCTACAAACCCAGCATCCATCAAGAGTTTGGTGCTTAAAAAAAAAAAAAAGAAATAAATAAAACCTCACACCGTGTTATCAGCAGACTTTTAAAAAATCAGCAAGAAAAATATAAAGTTCCCCCCAGAGAGAAACTCCCTGGAGATTCTTCAAGAAGTTCACAAGCTCTGGAAAAGTAGTTGCTGGATCCTGTAATCACAACGTCTAGGATCGTTTAAAGAAGTTAGCGGCATGTTTTCCCCAGCACAGCTTTGATGTAGAGGTTCCTAAGGTGGGAAGATGAGCCCACTGAAATAGGAAAGCTGAAGGTGATTTAAAGCCAGGGAGCGAGAGGGCACGGCTGTAGTGGAAACCCAGTGTCTCAGCCAGCTTAGCTGACACCAACAAGCCCTGAATCGTTCCCAAGCAGGCAAGGTCAGTATGTAACATGCCCATCACCAGGGCATGTTATTCCTTGTAAGCACTGACCTGGTTTCTCCACTCCTGGTGCTTTCTCTCTGAGGGCAAGGAGCACTGTGAAACAGCAATTTCTCTAACGCCAGGGCTAACGCAACATCCTGCCCACAGAGAGAAGGATCTGGTGTGAGGTCCACCTCCAGAAAAACAAAGACCAGGCTCACAGTCATCATCATGAAAGAGAGGACAAATCTGGGATCCTTGGCACAGCTGTAGGGGGTTGGATTTGGTCTCCATTCTTAATAAAGAGCCTGAGACTGGGCCATTTCCCTCCCATTAAAGCCAAGCCTGGGTGACAAGAAATCAGTTTTTCAGCTGGACTGGCCTTTCTGTAAAGGATGATGCCTGCCAAGCCCGTTTATTTGGACTCATAACATTTCCCTGGCAAGGACTTAAAGGTTTTTGTGTCATGTCCTGTCCTTCCAATTAAGGCATAAGGTTTTAAGTTCTTTGCCATTCAAACCCAGCCTACAAAATTCGCTGAGTTAGAATTCAGCCTGCAATGCTATTGCTGTCAGGTCAGAACATGGTTTTATTTCTTAGACATGTGTGTCTTTTTCTTTTAGTAGGTTTTGAACAGTTATTTTCACTTACTCCTAAGAAACAGGAAAATTGCTCCTTCTACCCCCTGCCCCTAAAAATGATATAATCTCCCCTGTATGTTTTCAGCGTAAAATAACCAAGTGCATATGAGGACTAACGGCCCTAAAGGAGCTGCCTAGATCTACTCACTCAATAATCCATGCTTTCAAAAGGCCTGATTTCACAGTTACAGACACCCCTGAGCAGTTTTGCTGTGAGAGCGAGCGCTCCTAGCATCTCCTCTTCTCTCGATATGCTTCAGCAGCTCCCTCTAATGTCAGTGGGGACCCCCATGTACAGCTCCAAGAAAATTAGACAGCATCAGACCACATCTTGCCCTCCCATGCACATCCACAGCTTCCAGTGGAGGTAATGAGACCCTCATGGCATCTCAAGGGATGGAAGCTGGTAGGGAGGCTGGAGATGCTCCTGGTACCCAGCACATTCAGCTCACCCTGAGCTCCATCTACAGACAGGGCAATGCATCCGTGCAAGATGCTGCTGTATGGGATGGACACTGAAGATGGGAGCCTTTTCCTCCTCACCAGTGCTGGTCCTAACTCCAGGAGAGAGAACTGCAGGACAGAGTCTCGTAGCATAAAGCATCCAGAGTCCTTGAATGGACCCTTCGTTCACATTCATTTCTAATCTGCCAATGCCCTACGTCCAGCAGTCAGTATTTTAAGTTGTTATTAAATGTCTTTGGGGGGATTATAATTTGTATGCCTGATTATACAATGGATATACCTATCTATCTTGTGGTATCACAAATAGCCATACCATAATGATGATTGAAATACATAATCCCCCCAAAGATGGTCAGAACAATTTAAACTTCCCTCTGCTTAATTAAGAGAGTTAGGGGATTAGGTACATTATTTAAATGCAGGGAAAGGCTTGGTTTATGTTTTTAAAATCCGATGGAGGCACAGGAACTGGTGAGGGAGAAATTAGACTGCCTTGTCCATCGTTATACTGCCTCGTCTCAACTAACCTGCCTTTCTGCCTGCCTGCCTAGCACTGGGAGCTTTTTCTCCTTCAATGAGGAAGGGAGAGGTCTTCTCCTGCCTATTTCCAACACCTCCAGTGACTTCCTAGTGTCTCCTGGGGAAACTGACTCAGCACCCAGCCTGATACCATCAAGAAGATGCCATGGCCGCTGTGACCCCATCCTTGTGATCACAGAACGCTCCTGCTGAGATTCCCAGGGCTCCACATGGCCATACGAAGCCACCATGCCCTGCTGCCTCCAGCCCCTCTTCCTAGTGTGGAGTAACAATGGCTTCATCACCTGTGGGTAACCATGTGGGACAAGGTTTCTTTGGGTGAGGTCCTGGGCACCTGTGCATAGAGGAGAAATGTTTCAGAAGAGGGTTAAAAAAACAAGGCGAACTCTCCCAAGTTTCCCTTCCTTCAGCAGATCTTGGGCCTGCCAATAATGCACCAAGCAGAAGTGATCAGTTTGTCGTCTTCACACTGACAATAAATCCAATCACACCTTAGACGAGTAAACAGAATCAATGGAGTCCCTGCAGCACCATCCTCTCCTCGGCTCGGCGCCAGCCCCCTCTCCCTTATCAGCCATGCTAACAGGGAAAACCAGGCGGATTTCACTCCCTGCATTTACTTGCTGATTGCGGAGCCATCTTTGTCATTAGGGGTAAATTAATCAAAACAGGTGAATGTTTTCGACAAGCCCCACTGTTTACTTAAAAAAAAAAAAAAGTGGGAACAAAATTAGTGCAATACAATACAGGGAGAGGCAGACGCTCGCTGGGCAGAATGAAGAAGACAAATCCTTTGGAAAGCAAAATCACTTACATGTTATTGCTGTCTCCCAGCACAACTTGGGAAGAGGGATCTCTGAGCATGCAGGGAGGTCTGTGGGTGCCAGGGCTGCCCTGAGCAGGACTCCCTGCACTCCTTCCCCATGGTCCCCATGCCATGACCCCCTGCCTGGGACAGCCAGGGCTCTCACACATCACATGCACAAGCTCTGGGTTGTTTTGACACCCAGATGCTCACCCTTCTCGTCTGACCATTGATGCCAGGCTGACATGTCCCCAGTCCCTTCACGTACTTCAGCCACCCCTAGGAAGGGTCCTTGCCAAACCCTTTAGCTTGGGAGAAAAGCTCTGAGAAGTCCACAGCCATCCATAACTCTCTCTCTGGGTCTGACCAGATACAGCTGAACCATTGTCTAGTTAAGAGGAAAAGATCAACCCGGATTTAAGAGGCAGCAAGGCCTCCATAACTCTTCCTTAGAGCACAGCCTGGGTGAATTTATGCTCTGCAGTGTGGTGGCAGGAAGCAGATATAACTCGTAGTGATGGTGCTGCTCCTTCTGCAGGGGAGGCTCTCACCCCAGCCCCTTACTGGAAAGTTTTGGGGCACCATCCCATCTCCAGGGCAGGGAGTCCTGAGATGTTGTGTGCGGCTCCTGGTTCAGATCTACGGCGCCCGTAGCAGGGAAGATATGGGGTTTCTTTTCCTTTTTTCTTTTTGTCTTTGAAATCTTGTCAGTATATCAACACATTTGATAAGGGCAGTGTTGTAGTTACACTTCTTTAATTAAGTGAATAATTAAAAAGAAGTTGATCATCAATTAGTTAATTAAATAATTAATCCATTTTACTTTCATACCCTTTTTTGTTAATCACTGTGGCTTCGGTAATGAGCCTCCTATGTGTTGCTAAGCAACCGCCTCCT
>NW_009929183.1:0-262 GCF_000696875.1 Nestor notabilis
GCCGACTACCTGCGCTATTTCGACAGCGAGAAGGTGGGTCGGGAGGAAGGACCTGGGGGCTCAGGGGGAGGAGGTGGCAGAGGAGGTGCCCCCGTGGGGCCACATCCTGATGGGTATCCCGGGGAGCAGCAGTAGGCGGGTGCTGGGGTGATGCTGGTGGGATACAGGGTGCTCGGGTTGCTCTCAGCACTGTGAGCCCCTGGTGGTCCCCATCCCATCGCCCCAAGGCCATGGTGAGGCTGCACCTCGAATCCTGTGTCAG
>NW_009929183.1:716-1143 GCF_000696875.1 Nestor notabilis
GGCTGGTTCCATGGCTCTCTGGTGCTGAGCAGTGTCTCTCATGCTCTTCCCTGCTCCAGGACGCCTATTCCAAGCGCTTCATCCCCGTCTCCTCCATCTCCCACATCACCAGTGTCGGGGACCAGAAGTTCGAGGTCATCACCAACAACCGCAACTTCGTGTTCCGGGCTGAGAGCGATGGTGAGCTCCCGGCTCCACATCTCCCTCCTGTGGCCCAAGGGGTCGGCTCCGGAGCTTCCCGGTCCCCGGCTCTGATCCTGACCCATCCCCGTCCCTGCAGCCGATCGCAACGAGTGGATCCAGACCCTGCAGCAGGTCGTGGAGGAGCGGAGGAGAACATCCATGTCCCCAGCCTCCAGTGGTGCCCCAGCCGAGCTGGCCGACAGGAGCGGCTTCCTGGCGCTCCGAGGCTTCAAGGACACGCTCT
>NW_009929183.1:1297-1777 GCF_000696875.1 Nestor notabilis
GGGGTGCGCTAAGGGTGACCCGTCCCTTTGCACCCACACCCTGAGCAGTGGATGAGGTGACACCATGGGGCACCCCGATGATGCTCTAAGGGGACCCACGCACTGAGCAGTGAGCTGGGGGTGCCACCCCCTATATGGGCACAGCTCAGCCCACCCGGGCTGGTGACATTGGGGCTTCAGCCCCCCCCTCCCCACCAGCTCCAAGCGTCAGGGTCCACCAGGAGCATCGAACCCACTGGAGATAACCCATAGGGATGGGAGGTGGGCAGGGAAAGGGACACGGCAGCTCCCGCACCACCCGTGTCCCCCCGGGTGGGTCCCCACTGCCCACCTCACCCCCAGGACTATCGCCTTGGCATCGGCATCACCTACATCGAGATGAACGTGGGCAACGTGAAGGAGGTGGAGCGCCGCGGCTTCGACCTCACCACCCCGTACCGGACCTTCAGCTTCGCGGCCGACTCGGAGCAGGAGAAGGAG
>NW_009929183.1:1817-2144 GCF_000696875.1 Nestor notabilis
TCCACCTCAGAGTGGGCCGAGCGGATCTGGCCACTGGAGGCGAACCGCTCCTGCGCCGACTGCGGCGCGCCCAAGCCCGACTGGGCCTCCATCAACCTCTGCGTGGTCATCTGCAAGCGATGCGCAGGTACCTGCGTCCCGGGGTGGGCAGGACGGGCCCTGCACCCCCTGCCTGGCTCTTGGGGGCCGTGGTGGGGCGGTTTATCCCACCCCACACCGGTCCTCAAGGGCTTTGTCTTGCTGGCAGGGGAGCACCGGGGCTTGGGTCCTTCGATCACCAAAGTCCGGAGCTTGAAGATGGACAGGAAGGTGTGGACAGAGGAGCTG
>NW_009929183.1:2218-3186 GCF_000696875.1 Nestor notabilis
CCCATAGCAGAGCCACTGGTGGTGGGCTGGGGGCTCTCCCAGCCTGATCCAAGCCCTTTGGGGTGACACTGCAGTGGGTTTGGACCCTCCATCCCCATCCCTGTGGTCTCTGCACACCCATGCAGTGAGGACAAGCTGCACTTGTGTGCCGGTGCTGCGGAAGTGCTGCAGTGGAATGCATGGACACAGCCGGGATTCATACCGGACCCAGCCCAGGCGCATTCCCAGCCGGCAGACCCTGGCTGGCCCCGCTCTTTCCGACCTTTCCTGCTCAGATCCCACATTCCTGCCTGCGTCCCACCCGCGCGGCCTCCGGCATCGCCTGCTCCCCGAGCCCCCAAACGCTTCCAGCTGTGCTCCATCCCCTCCCTGATCCGGGATGGATGCCCAAACCCAGGATGCTGCCAGAAGCCCCATTCCTATCCTGGCTCTGCTGGCACCCAACGGGCTTAGGGATGCTGAGAGCACACAAGGGCTTGCTGAGACAGGGAGAAACCTCTTCGTGTCAGGCTGAGCATCACTTGGTCCTGGGCAGGAGGATGGCGAGGAGCCATGGAAAGGCCTTTAAATCCCCCCGGATGGATGCAGAGCATCCCGCCCCTTGCCGGCAGCTGGATGCTGCATTCCAGATGTGATTTTCCAGGCAGGAAGGGGGGTCAGTGGCTGGAGACGTTGGGCTGAAACGCTCTGTGGGGCTGCATGCCTGCAGTGGGTGGGTGCTCCTGCACCCTGCGCACCCCATGCAGCTTCTGTCACCCCCCCAATGCACCCACTGCTCCCCCAGCACATACAGCAGCAGCTTTGGGCTGTGAATGTCCCCATGAACAGAGCTGCTGCCAAGCTCATCTCGCATGAAGAATCCTGGAGGAGCTGCTGGAGCGAGGCCAGGGGAGGCCCCAGAGCTGCTGCGAGGGCTGGAGCAGCTCTGCTCTGGAGCCAGGCTGAGAGAGCTGGGCTGGGGCAGCTGG
>NW_009929183.1:3550-4506 GCF_000696875.1 Nestor notabilis
TACAACCCGCCCCGGCCCCCTTTCCCAGCCGTGCTCCATCACCACCACCTCCACGTCACCCTCTTCTTGTCCCGGCAGCTCTTCCAGCACATTGGCAACGCTGTGGCCAACCAGTTCTGGGCCGCCAACGTTCCCCCCAGCGAGTCCATCGGCCCCGGCAGCGGGAGCCGGGAGAGGAGGCGCTTCCTGACGGCCAAGTACCGGGAGGGCAAGTACCGGCGCTACCACCCGCTCTTCGGCAACCAGGAGGAGCTCGACAGGGTCGGTGGCTCCCGGGGCATCGCCTGCGGGGTCCCCCTGGGTGCTCTGGGGGGTCCTGGGACTATTCTGGGGTGAAAGGTCTGCCCAAGCAGGGTGCCCAGCCTTGGGCATGGGGCTGGGTGGTTTCCCACCCTGCCTATATCCCTGCCTGTATCCCTGCCAGTATCCCTGTGTGTATCCCTGTGTGTACCCCTGCCTGTATCTCTGCCTGAATCTCTGTTTGCATCCCTGCCTGTATCCCTTCCCGTATCCCAGTCTGTATCCCTGCCTGTGTCACATCACCCCTGTTACACACCCTGTATCCACACCGGGCACCCTGGGTTCTCCAGGAGGGACAAACCAGATATGGGGAGAGGGTGATATGTCTGGGATGGGGGACAATGGGGCACAACCAGCTCCATTTCCAGGCTGGAAAGCCCAGCCCGAAGCGGGATTCCCCATTCCACAGCCAAGCTTCAGCTCTTTCCAGCTTGGAAATGGCATTGGGGTCCAGCATTGGGTTGGAATGGGATTGGTGTTGAGGGGGACACCATGATTCCAGCATCTTCCTACGGTGACCAGCACCCCAATTCACTTCCATCCACCCATTCCCATTCTCGGCCATGGGCATGGTGCTGGACTGGGGCTTCACTCTGCCCCACCGGCACAGGGAATGCCATCCCAGCACAGGGAATGCTGCCCTGGCACAGGGAATG
>NW_009929184.1:0-699 GCF_000696875.1 Nestor notabilis
CCCCCTCCTGAACCCGGAAGTTGAGGGGTAAGGGAAGTCCTCCCAGGGGGTGTCTCTATGGTCTTTTAGTCCTCCAAGAGGGGGTCTCGATGGTGGGTGAGTCCTCCAGAGCGCTGAATGTGCCCCTCAGTCCTCCAGGGAACCCTCTCTATGACCCTCAGTCCTCCAGGTCGCCGTCTCTATGGTCTTTCAGTCCTCCAAGAGGGGATCTCTATGATCTATGGGTGCTCCAGGGCACTGAATGAGCCCCTCAGTCCTCCAGGGAACCCTCTCTATGACCCTCAGTCCTCCAGGTCGCCGTCTCTATGGTCTTTCAGTCCTCCAAGAGGGGATCTCTATGATCTATGGGTGCTCCAGGGCACTGAATGAGCCCCTCAGTCCTCCAGGGAACCCTCTCTATGACCCTCAGTCCTCCAGGTCGCCGTCTCTATGGTCTTTCAGTCCTCCAAGAGGGGATCTCTATGATCTATGGGTGCTCCAGGGCACTGAATGAGCCCCTCAGTCCTCCAGGGAACCCTCTCTATGACCCTCAGTCCTCCAGGTCGCCGTCTCTATGGTCTTTCAGTCCTCCAAGAGGGGATCTCTATGATCTATGGGTGCTCCAGGGCACTGAATGAGCCCCTCAGTCCTCCAGGGAACCCTCTCTATGACCCTCAGTCCTCCAGGGTGCCGTCTCTATGGTCTTTCAGTCCCTCAAGA
>NW_009929184.1:928-1499 GCF_000696875.1 Nestor notabilis
AAGGGAGCTCCATGGTGGGTGAGTCCTCCAGAGCACTGAGTGAGCCCCTCAGTCCTCCAGGGCACCATCTCTATGGTA
Organism: Nestor notabilis; assembly: GCF_000696875.1. Classification (NCBI taxonomy): domain Eukaryota; kingdom Metazoa; phylum Chordata; class Aves; order Psittaciformes; family Psittacidae; genus Nestor; species Nestor notabilis. The sequence goes on from NW_009929184.1 coordinate 1,007, forward strand.
TCAGAGTCCTCCAGGGCTCCCTCTCTATGGTCTTTCAGTCCTCCAAGAGGGGATCTCTATGGTCTATGGGTGCTCCAGAGCGCTGAACGTGCCTCTCAGTCCTCCAGGGCTCTCTATCTATTGTCTTTCAGTCCTCCAGCGCCCCAGAAAGTGCCAGTTTAGTCCTCCAGGGCGCCGTCTCTATGGTATTGGAGTCCTCCAGGGCTCCCTGTCTGGCGTCTTTCAGTCCTCCAGGATATATCTATATGTATATATCTACATCTGTATATCTATATCCGTATGTCTATATCTATATATCTATATATCCATATATTTATATGGATATGTCTATATCTATATGTCTATATATTCATATATCTGTATCTATATATCTATACATCAATATATCTGTATATCTACGTATCTATATAGACCTATATCTCTATTTATATACCTATATTTATATATCTATATGTAATCTATCTATCTATACATATATCTGTATCTATTTATC
>NW_009929185.1:0-1308 GCF_000696875.1 Nestor notabilis
CCGGAGCGCGGTCGCCCGGGGAAGGACGCCCAGGGGAGGTTTGGGGCGGGGGTTAGCAAGGGGGGCGCGCTCCCGGGCTGAGGTGGCAGGGACACGGGGACCGCGCTCACCCCCACTGGCTGCAGTTGTTCTGCTTTGCAACCCTAAGCCATGCTGGCATAGAACTATCAGCTAGGTTGGAAACGATCTTTAAGATCCTCAAGTCCCAGCATGTGTCAGCTCCACACATGAACACCAGGACTGTCTTTCTAGTCAAAAAGTTGCCCACTGAGATTTTTCTTACTGCCTGTGCCCACTGGCTACTCTTCTTTTCCCGCTGTGCCTGCCTGGCTCCAAGGCAGGGGCTCCTGCAGCCACCCCCCGGTTTGCACTGGATGGACTCTATGGTGCAAGAGTAAACTTGGACATGAGCTTCCTGCAGAGCATTGAACTCACCTCCTGGGCTGTCAGAGAACAAAGCTGACAACCTCCTGGAGACATGCTGTTATGCCAGCACGGAGCACAGGCTTGTTTGATCAGCATGTTAATGGAACCATCTGTGGGCATAAGCAAAGGGGAATTACAGAGATCAAGGAGGGAAGCAAAAAGAATCCCAGAGTGGTTTGGGTGGGAAAGAACATTAAAGCTCCTCCAGTTCCAACCCTCTGCCATGGGCAGAGACACCTTCTACTAGACCAGGTTGCTCCAAGCCCCATCCAACCTGGCCTTGAACACTGCCAGGGATGGGGTATCTACCACCTCTGGATTGCAGGCAGCAGGATAGGCAGTAGGGAACTGGGAAAAACCCCAGCTGGAGGGGACATGATAACCAGCCTCCCTCTTGGCCATGATCCTGCTGTGTAGGAGAGGAAATAATGCCACCCTTTAGGGACAGGTCTGTTGTCAACACATGGCAGTTTGGGTTTCTCTGGACCCAAATCCCAAGAGGTACAGAGCAGAAACAGGACTCCTGCGAGCAGTGTATGGCATGAGGAGACATGCTGGTAAGAACCTGTGGTGGGAGAAGACCAGTGGGACACTGCCATGGGGCTCCACCTGGGGCTCATTGCCATGGGGCACTGCTCATCCTAAACACACATGTGCTGTCATCTCACCTCAGCATAACCATGGGATCATTACTAGAGGCACTGCAGCATGGACCTGTCCCTGGAGCAATCCCAGGGCAACTGCTGGGCTGCATCCCATGCTGAGAACCAGAGCCACTGAGCACTGCTTTGCTTCCATCCCTTTGCCACATCCAGCCCTGCGGGCGCTGCTCGGGGCGGAGGCGCTCCCGGCACGCCCCCGGAAGCGGGACTAGGGGGTCTC
>NW_009929185.1:1339-8855 GCF_000696875.1 Nestor notabilis
AGCTTCCTGCTGCCTGCTGCACGCTTCCTGCCCCGGCCTTACTGGAAATCCGGAGTGCTGCCCAGCGCTACCAGACTGGCCAAGTGCACCCAGTGCAGAGACACTCACAGGGCACCCCAACAGTGCCTGCAGCAGTTCTGCTGCGTACAGACCAGCGACTACATCCATCATCACCCACCTTTCTCCACCACACACTTGACACTGATGGTGACATGGCCCTGTGCCTGAGCGCTGTGCCTGAAGGAGCTGCACACAGCATCACACTCATTTCTACCTGTTCCTTCTTGCCATCAGCAGGACGAGAATGCAGCAGCAGGCCGGCTCCCCAGAGGGGTGAGGAGTCCCATCCTTGGAGGTTTGCAGGACTTGACTGAGCAAAGCCAGAGCTTGTAGTGCCAGCAACAGTCCTGCTTTCTCAGCCTGGAGTCCTCTATGAGCTGCTTCCAGCCAACATCTCCAAGACCGATGCTCCTCTCCTGTGGCTGTGTAGCTGAAGCTCTGCTCTGGAGCTGCAGGCAGAGCTGCTCATGTCCATGACACACGGACCCCAGCATCACATCGGTGAAGCTCTCCAGGCTTGACAAGGACCTGCAATAAAATGAGTTAAGCCACCCCAAATAGTCTAGACCCCCTTGGCTAGGGAGGTGGAACACCAACCCACCAGCACAGAGGTGGGCAGGCAAGCACCCAGACAGGGCGGCAGCAGCAGCAGCCGTATGTCCATGCTGATCCCTGCACACACTTCAGGGCTGCCCTGCACCCATACAGCCCTTGCTGCAGCATCAGCCTGTGACAGCTCCACAGCACCAGCACCCATCACTGCTGCTGCAGCTCATGGGAATTGTGTCTGCAGATACCATCAATTAAAGAAACACCAGCACCAACAAAATCCCATCACAAATAAAGTATTTGGCATGAGGGCAGAGGAGGTGGCATTTCTGGCTGGAGGACTTAAATACCTTCCCTTTATAGCGCTGCCAATACACAGCACAAACACATCAGTGCATGAAAACCATTCTGCAGGCTCATTAGCCAAAGGCATTAAGGGTGAAAATTGACCAAAACACCCTGGAAAGGAAATCACATCCAAAATAAGAAAAAGTGCTGGATAGACACAAGTGTGACAGTGGGATCCCAGGGGGGAACAGAACCGCCCCAGCACTGGGACAGAGTCCTCCCAAGCAGCTCTGTCACCATGAGCTTGGCTCAGACTCAGGACTGGACTCAGCACACACCGTGACTGTGGTCTGGCTAAATGAAGGTTTAATTAGCACTTCAGCTAGCAGAGAAAGCATCACCACCTCATTGTGGAGCAACAGGTACTTTAAACCAGCCTTTCTTGATCCTCTGAGCCATAGGGAAATTACAAAGCAGACACTTGATGATCAGAGGAAAATTAAAAGTCCAACTTTAGTGACAACAAAAATAACCCAAAGTCATGATGTGCAATAAACAGCACGGGGACCAGAAGGCTCTTCAGGCAGGTTTTTAATCTCCTCTTCCCTCTGCTCATAATATTGCCTTTATTATTTGCTGATACGGAGCCTGATTCTCCCAAGTGTGGCGGATGTTGACAGCGGGGTAATGGAGCAGCAGCAATTTCTACTGGGCAGACCTTGGGGATTTAATATGCCTGCACAGAATGAGAGGGGCACGAGGCAGCTTGAGAGGAGATGCTGAGCTGGGCCAGGAGGGGCTGTGCAATACGGTGCAATAAAGCTGTGGTGATAAAGAGCTGCCATGCTGAGCAGGGCTCAGCAGTGGTGGGTGCTCACACCAGCAGCACGTCCCTTCCCTGTGCTCTGTGGTGTCTGCCACAGCCATTGGGTTGGGCAGGGAAAGTGCCCCAAGGATAAGGGTGGATCAGGGTGGTGAGACCCATGTCCTGTGGCCCTTTGCCCAAGCCTGCCCCTGGTTGAAGGTTGCTGGTCCATCCTCACAGCCCGTGATGTTCTTGCTAACCCAGGAGACGCGGGTTGTTGCACAAGTGCCCCCTTGCAAGCCAAGGCTCCACTTGTTGGAATGCTGTTTAGGAAGAGCCCTGAGAACAAAGATGCAGGATGGGATGGGGGTGCCCAATCACCAGGCCAGTTGTTGCCTCCAGGAGCCTCTCCACACACGGGCAGGTACAGTCCTGCTCCCCATTTGGTGTTGCTCAACCAAAGGGTTCCCTTTTAGTTGAAAAAAGCCAGCCAGCTGCATAGGAACAGCCCTTGTTCCTGCAGACACCTGCAATCCCCTTCCCTCCTCTACCTTCAAGCCCCTGAAGCATCCTCTGACCTGCACAACATCCTTCTCCACAAGTTTAATACCTGGGGTGTCCAGTTGCCACAGCTCCTTCTCACACGTGGTTGCTGGTGTCAGAGGTGGTGGCACAGGCTGTCCCATACTAGGATGGTCTGAGCACACTGCACTGATGGTCCAAGGGGACAGCCTGGGCCCTGGAGCTTGCGGGAAGGTCTCTGCTGGGTTAAGAAGGAGGAAATGCATTGAGACCTGAACATTGACTTTCATGCTCCCATTGAATGTCTGGCTTCTCAGAGCTACTCTAACCATCATCTCTGCCACGTTTCCCCACTGAGCTTTGCAAGGCCATTCACAACCACCCAGATTTTGACCACTGATTTGAAACCAGCAGCACTGACAGACACCCAAGAGGAACATTTAATGGTAGAACATGAGTGGCAACACAACAGATCTGGTCTGAAAGGCAAAGTGTGCCGGAAGAGAGGTCATATCACATCCGGCCCTGCACAAGAACACCCAGTGCAAGGAAGGGAAAGCTCTGGTGGTGCCTCCAGCCCTGGTGCTGCCTGTGCCCTTCTGCCTGACAGCGGGACACGTGACTGCGGCTGGAGTGATGGATGGGGCCGGAGTCTCTCTTTAATAGTATCTCACAGTGGTTTCCGTAAGTTGATGGAGATTGCACAACACTACCAACTGCCATGCCGGATATATTTTGCAACCAGGGCTTCTATGCCACATCTGTAGGATGATGTGCCAGAGCCTCCCGAGGAGCTCGGGGGAGTCTGAGCACAGGAAGGGAAAAAAAGGAAAGAAAAAGAAAAGGAAAAGAAAAAAAGTCAACAAAGCCCTGTCCATGGCAGCTATTGTGGTACAGCACCAGGGGCGAGGGGAGCTTGCACCAGCAGCACGGTTCTGCCCACCCCCAGCAGCTGGGAAAAGGTCCCTCTCCCATGGTGGGTGGCAGAGCCATGAAACACCCAGATGGGAGCTGCAGGCACAGCCTGTGCTCATGGAGCAGGGCTTGAGGTGGCACCAGTGCCCCGGGGAAGCCGCGCTGCTGAGCATGATGGAGGTGTTTACCTGCTGCCAAGCATGGCTCTGGGCTGCCCCCGCTGAGAGCCCTTCAAGCTCCATCCCTGCCACCCATGTCCAGTGGCTCACGACAGGATGGAAGCTCCCATTGCCTGAGCTCCTGCCGTGTTCCATCTCCTTGGCCTCTTTCTAGAAGAGGGAAAGGGACTTCAGGATACGTGGACTGGGCTGGAAGATGTTGAAGATGCTCAAAGAGGCACCAGTTCAGCTGGTAGCTCATGTGTCCTGGACACCAGCTCCACAGCTCCATGGCAGAAGCCTACAGCAGTGACCCAAAGAAACTCTGACTCTGGACATCAACCTGCACATTAGTGTCACATCTCACAATCCTCAACCATCTCAAAACACACAGCACAATCCAAAACACAAACTAGCACAAACGGCAGCATCCCCACAAATTACCTTCTATGGAAAAATTTTGGCCCAGCAAAAACAGCATGTTGACTCTATCAGATTAAAGAGGCCAAGAGAAGAGGACTCCAGGATCACCCTGTTCCTTAACTCAAGACACGCGACCATCAGCTCCTGATTTAGGAGGAAAGAGATAATCTCTGATACAGGGAACCTACAGGACTCTATAGACAAAAACAGGCCACAGGGAAAGGAGCACGTTGCTGGGGCAGGACACCAAAGAGGTGGGCTGGAATCCCCGTGCTACAGCCACTCACCAGTGAGGAGATGAGGGTGCAGAGGGAATCACAGAGCCAGGGCTTCAAAAATGCTCAGGGTTTAAGTGGCTGAAAATTAAAGTGCTGGGACACTTCTTCAGCCTGCACTTGACAGTGGGATGAGATAGTGTCAGAAATCCCGAGCAGAGAATCTCTTGCAGAAGATTGATTATGCCACCGAGGAACAAAACCAAAACCATCACATCAGCCTCCCTCCCCTTGGAGCTGAGCTCTGCCACATGTTAGATCCCTACATGCCGACCAGTATGGGTCCAGTCACAGGCTCCCCATCACTGGTGGGCCAGACCCAGTGCTGCTCATGTCACACCCTGCCCTGCACTGGATCTCCTGCTCCTACCCCAGCACTGCCCCAGCCAGGGAACAAGCAGCTCCATTGTCCACAGCCCTAATGGGGTGAAGTCCCTTCATGTACCAGCCAGGTCTCTTGTTCTCCATAGATGTTAAGGAAACCTTTTAAAACCATGGTAAGACACAGCTCAGTGGTTCATCTGTTAAGGACTCCCCAGGTCCTTTGCAGCTTTTCCATTTCCCCCAGCTCCACCAGCACATCTCAGACCTACCTGGGCTCAGATCTCACAATGACCATGGCCTGAGTGATTCCATCCTGTTCAGAGGAGCAGATAACACGAACCTTGCTCACCGGTTGCTCATGCTCCCCCTCGTGCTCTCCTCACGGTGCCATCAGCAGTACCCACCAAGGTGGTTGTTATTGGTTACTGCTGCTGCTTGGTGCCCTCTGAGCAGGTAAAACAGCCAGAATCCTCCTGGGGGCTGGACTGTGCGTGTTCAGAGCACAGGCATCCAAATCCACTGGGGAATGGGGACCACAGACAGGACCCATGGCACTGGGAGTGAGGACATCAGAGGAGTAACATTAAAAACACCAGCTTCAAATTTCCATACACACCCTCGCTCCTGGGGAAAGAAAGGGAAAAAGGGAAGGGGAAAAAGTATCTTTTTCAAAGCAAGGATGTGGTAAGGCCCAAACAGCCTCCGCTGACACATGAGCCAGGATGCAGAGACGCTGTTTTTTCCAGGAGGAAAGGAAGAATTTTGCTGTCTCCTCTACTTAATGAGGAATTCACCTCTCTGCAGGCAAGGGTGGCTCAGCACTGCCAGCACCACAGCTCCACGTCCAGCTTCTCCCCCTTCCTCAGTTTCCCCACCAGCAAACCAGGTTGATGCTCTTCTCTGGCAGAGCCATGCTGCGAGGCTTAACCTGTAATTATAAAGCCCTCAGAGGCTTCACACCTTCCACAATCCATCATCTTCTAGATCACAAACATGGGGGTCTGCGGCACAAACAGTGGGTCCCAGGCAGGGAGAGGCTTTGCCCTTCAGGGCTCAGACCCTCTCCCCTCTTCCAGCAAAAGGCTCCTTCCCCTCCTCCCCTTCCTGCACAAGAGCCAAACTAATAATCCAGATAACAGAATTAAACTGATCCTGATTAAAAAAGCCATTACCCTGAAGAGGGCAAGTTCTGGCTGGGTGCTGCCTGTAATCCAATAGTCTCCCACAGCCGCCCAGCAAACCCGAAACCTGCCTCCAGGCAAAGACACTTTGTCTTGAAACAAGGGAAGTTAAATGTGTCTTAATGGGAATTCTGACACGTTTTACTTTGATTTTGCTAATGTTACAAAAGTAGTTGTTAGAAAATATTCCAACCCCATCATGAGGGGCTGGTGCTGTGTGTATGCATGGGCACGATGCCCAGCGGGCTCTTTGGAAAGGGATTGTGGCTGTGGGGAGATGAGGTCTATGCGCCTAATCTCTCCATGCTTCCCTGAATGCAACAGTCTCATTCCAGGTCCATCAGGGAGGCAGGAACCCTGCAATGACACCAGCAGGGCAGCCACCATCATGGATAGGACCCCTTCTTGTCCACCCATATATCAAGAAAGCTAATCCCAATGGAGGGTCCTGGGTCTGCCTGGATGGTGGGGTCTGGCACCACACTTGGCAGGCACTGAGGATTGCAGGGCTGTGTGATGGGCATCCTGCAGAAACACCATCAATGCATGGGAATGATGCTACAAGGGGAGATGCTAACCAGCACCCACCTGGGACACCCACCCTTCAGGAGGCAAAGACAGGTTATCATCAACATGCCCCAGAGCAAATGAGGATCCTTCTCTGCGTCTTTCCACTTCTTGCACTGTTCAGATGTCATAGGATGGTCACTCTTTGCAGCAGCAACACTGGCTCTGTACGGACATGGCATTGACCAAGCAGCGGATGCTGACCCCCATTGCTCCTATATCCACAGGTAACACAGAAGATCAGGGCGCAGGGACATGCCATTGCTATGCTCTTGGGGTGGGAGTGGAGCCTTCTGGGAGCCTCACTGGGGTTTCCCCTCGCTGTTCCCAGCCCTGGGCCAATGTCTCTCATCTGCCCCAGGCAGAGCAGGGCTGGATTCAGCACAGGCAGGACAGTGACACAAGCACATTGGGAACTTCCTGAGGCTTCAGCTATTTCTTTCCATTTGGCACCAGAACAGCAGCTGGTGCGTCCCTATTCCTCAGGACTTGGGGCTGGGGGAACCCCCTGGGTGTTAAATGAACACCACTAACGGTTCAGTGCATTTAACCCTTAAGTACCTGGGAAAATGCACCAGGAGGGGAGCAGATGCCTCCCACAGTGAGGCTCTAAGCATCGGAGCAGCAGAACACACTGTCCCCAGCATGTGGGAGCTCCTCAACTCCACATTCACAGGAGCATCCCTGATGGAGGCAGTTTGGACTTTAACTGCAATTCCAATGAAACACACCACATAGCTCCTAACCCTGGGCACTTAGTGAGCAAGAAGCAGGATTCCTGTGGCTTTCCAGCCCCAGTTCAATCTGGTGCTCACGCTGTGGGCTTTACAGCATATCCCTTTGGGATGGAACGCTCGGGTACCTGCAGCAGTGCTGCTGCAGCCAGGACAGCACTGATTTTAGTAGTGCTGAAAGCAACAACCCCAACTGGAATAACCCAAACCAAGAGCAGCCGTGGCTGCGGGGCCACAGGGGGTCTCTGTGCACCTCCTCAGGGATGTGTTTACATGCAGTGGCTTTCCCAGCCCTGCTGCGGTGGCCCCATGTCCCCATCCCGCCACAGCCCGTGGTTGTGAGCTGTTGCGTGTTGTTTTAACACAACACTGCAATTCTAACCCAGAGCCTTGGATTGTCAAACAGTTTTTCTTTTCTTTTCTTCCCTTCAGAAAAAAAAATACAGCTGAACTAATTTGATGAAAGGGGAAAATAAAACGTAAGCCAGACTAAACACACTCAGTTCCTACCTACAGCCAGGGCCCAGCTTCTCCCAGGCCAAAGTCAACACACGTCAATTTTTAACATGACAGGGCTTTAAAAGGGAGGTTTGAGCCCTGGATGAGAGGCGGCTGGAAAGCATTAATAACAAGGTCTGTCAATTAAAGGCAGGAATGACAAGCCACCAGGACAAGGGCCGGGGGTTCCCTTCCCCCCTTCTCTTCCTTCATCATT
>NW_009929185.1:8874-12664 GCF_000696875.1 Nestor notabilis
TTATGAAAAAATCCCTCCATGTGTCCAAAGAAATGCAGCCACATTCCCAGCTGAGGGATGGGCTTTGTTTAGGAGCTTGGACAACAGCCCAGCAGGCTGGGGTTGAGATCAATGGGTTATGGACAGTGCTGCTCCAGGGATGCTCCAGTGGCCCCCCTGATCCCAGTATGGATGCTCCCAGTTCACCTGTATGTGCTGGGAAAGCATCAGTTCCCTCCATGTGTCCAAAGAAATGCAGCCACATTCCCAGCTGAGGGATGGGCTTTGTTTAGGAGCTTGGACAACAGCCCAGCAGGCTGGGGTTGAGATCAATGGGTTATGGACAGTGCTGCTCCAGGGATGCTCCAGTGGCCCCCCTGATCCCAGTATGGATGCTCCCAGTTCACCTGTATGTGCTGGGAAAGCATCAGTTCCTTCAGAGCATCACCATCCAGAAGGATTTGCAGTCACTGTGCCGAGTTGGCTCAGAGCTGATGTGCTTGTGGCACGGAAATGGCTATTTCGGGTTCTTGCAAAAAAGACCCCAAAACCCACCCAAAACAGCCAAACAAGATCCCCGCCCTGTTTTTCTCACTGTTATCAGCCCCATAGGAAGCATTTCTATGGCTCCTGTGGGCTGGGCAGGTTTCTGTCCCAGCTACCCGCTGGGCTCCAAAACAGCCAGGAAAAAACAAGGGAAAGGGACAGAGCTGCATCAGCCCCACCAGCCTTTGGCAATGAAGGCAAAAGTGAGTGGGAATGGGTCGGGGGAGAGTGTTTCATGGAGTGGGAAAGGGATTTTCTCTTAAAGCCCGGGAAGCATCCACCCATGGCGCCAGGAGGAGGCTCCTGTGCTCTGGAGCAGCAGCGTTGGTTTTCAGCTGCGGGAGCAGGTAAAGACTCAGCCCAGAGGGAAACGGCAGAGATTCATTTCACCTCCAACACCTAAATAAATACCACATCCACACTCTGCAGCGTGTCCCACACTGGTGTGCATTACACAGCCATGGCACAGGAACCGGTGGAGCAGCTCCAATATCCCCCACTGCAATATCCTGTCCCCAACAGTGGCTCCTCCAAGTGCTCCAGAGGGTCTTAGGAGCCCGTTGCAGTCAAACACAACCAGCTTTTTTGCCCCCCAGCATTGACTGTCTTTGTCTCCAAACAGTTGAGGATCTTCCTGGAGACCTTCCAGGTACGGACATCGCATCATCCCACTGAGCTGACAGCTGCCTATGTGGGGATGGAGCAACACACTCCAAGGAGCTGCTCAGATGTGCAGAGGGCTTCAAGGACCAGTGGTGCAGGATGTGGCTCTGCCCCATGCGTCACTTGCCAGATGATGGTGGTGAGCTGGGCTGGAGCCCAGCTTGGAGATAACAGAGACAGATGTTAAACTGATGCCACTTTCAATCTCAGCCAAAAAGCCAAGAGGGTTTAAAACCTTCATCCATCCCAAGCTGCAAGTAAAGCTTGTTCCCACTAATCTCAAGAATTGCTCCACTTCTCCCCCATCAAGGAGCAGCCATGCAATGGCAAAGATTCCTTCCTCCACCAGACCTGCTCAGAGCATGGATCACAGGGGTGGAAGAAATTCCCTTTTTAAGGGGATGCTGCTGGGAATGATGTTCACACTGGGCTGGGTTCAATGGGACTGCCCTGGACTCAGAGCAAGATTTAGCCCCACACTCTTCCCATTCTAGATGAGCATCTTTGACCTGAGTGCATCAGGGCTCTTGGTGTCACTGTAAGACCAGGAACATACAAATTCATGAGGGATCAATAAGACTTAAATCCTCAAACTCCACAAGATCTTTTCAGATGCAGCAATGGGGACAAGGATAAATTAAGCATCTCCAGCATGGTAACAAGTGAACAATTAACAAAGAAAAGCTGACGATGAGGGCCTGATGGAGCAGAGCAAGGAGCTTCCCTTCCCAGGGATGTCTGCTAGGAACAGCCTGAAACATTTCCGTGTCTGTTGCCTTTTACTCACGAGGTCAGCTCCGCTCTAACCCTGACATCCTCCATCAGGGCCTCTTCTGGGAACTCGCAGCCACACACCAGATGTCACAGAGACAAAAAAACAACCAGGGGCCAGGCCGGGGCATTTCTCTCCTGCCCAAAGCATGGGGTGGCCAGGGAGGGGGAGCAGAGCATGGCCCCCTCAAGTCCCTGGAGTTGTATGGCAGGAACCCCTTTATCCCAGCACAAGCAGCCACCCTGCCCCTGCAGACAGCCCCACAGCTCCAGGCTTCCCCCATAGCCACCAGCCACTGAGAACCAGCTCAGGACCTGCAGCCCAAAGGGGAATTGGGGTTTTTCCCCCCAGTGTTTGCCCCCCATATTTGCAGTACTCAGGGTGGCACCCAGCAGAGCTCTGCAGGGTCCCCAGCAGCACCAGTGGACACCAGCACAAACACCCCACTCATTGCAGGACAGGGACCCTCACAGGGTGCTCCAGAGCCCCCATGCTACCAGCTCTGGGGCAGCTCAACCTCTGCCTGCCCCCAGCAAGTTTCACAAGAAAGCCAGAGCTATGAGAGGAGAAGACCAGCACTGCTACCCAAGGGGGTGCTGGCACCCCAGGCAAGGAACACCCCTGTTTTAGCTGGAGGACATAGTTACTCACAGGTTTCTTGAGGCTTTCTCAGGGCTGCAAACCTCAGACGTGCAAGCACCATGTCAGCTGCTGCCTGGGATGGAAAGATGAAGTAGGGAAGAAGAGAAACCACAAGACTTAAAAAAGAAATCCACCTACGTTTGGTGATGCTCTGAACTCCTCCTTCAAACTTCCAACCACCTTCCCTGCAGTACAAACCCTGACACTAGAAATAAAGATTAAAAAAAAAAAAGAGAGAGGAGACCTCCAAATCCTGGTATCCAAGGCTTTAAACCAGAAAGCTTTGCATTAGCCACAAAATGCAGCCACTTGCCCTCCACCAAGAGAAGGTGGAGAAGCAGAAGGAAGCAGAACCTGAAGGGAAGCATAGGATACAGGTGTAGATGTTTATGGGTGCTCATGTTCTCCAGGTGAGCAGGTCCCCAGGTGGGAAAACCACCCTGATACCCACACGAGGTCTGCTACCTGGTCTGGAAATGAGCATGGCTCTGGCCAGTGCACCACCCACCTGCAAACAGCTCCTAAAACCTCCTTCCACCCACCTCAGGCTGCTCCAACAGCATGGCCAGAGCTACCAGGATACCCCTGTGGGGTCCCAGGGGATGGAGGTTTGGGAAAAGAAGGAAAAAATTAATTCTTCATTCCTTCTGCCACCCATGAGCCTCTCCCTGTTTGTTCATGTTTCCAGAGCCTCTGTTTTCCCACATTAGAAGGGGTTGGGATAAATGTCACGTTGCAGCAGGTACCTGTGAACAAACCCACCGGTGTGGGTGACCACACGCACAGATCCTCTCCTCTGATATTCCAGGTTTTCAGGAGTGACCTTGGGAAAAGAGCAAGCTATAGTTCTTCATGTCCCAGGCGATAACACATCTGTCACCGTTTGCACTGTCTGCAAGCTGCCCAGGGTTTGTTTTATTGTGTATCTAGATGTCACCAAGCCCCAGCTGAATTACACCAACTCCTTCATAAAGAAAGAAAAGTGACTTTGCTTTCTCTCTCCACGCCACGCTGCACATCTGGGCTCGGATGGGTCCGACACTTTGTGTTTTGCAAGGGTGTAATAGCCGCAGATAGAGCCCTGGAAGGCTTTGAGCACCCCGATTATGACACACTAATCCCGGGCTGGTTTGGGCTGGAAGGGACCTTAAAGTTCATCCAGCTCCAACCCCCTGCCCCGGGCAGGGA